>NC_041406.2:58633078-58933078 GCF_900747795.2 Erpetoichthys calabaricus | reverse complement strand
ACAGAGTTTGTTTTTCAATCAAAAATCAATACGTGCCCTTCGAGCTTTTAAGTATGCGAAGCACCGTGCAGCATGTCATTTCAGGAAGCAGCTGCACAAAAGATAGCAACGTGAAGATAATCTTTCAGCATTTTTAGACGAGCGTCCGTATCGCCTAGGTGTGCGAACAGCCCCCCTGCTCAATCCCCCTACGTCAGGATCAGAGAAAGTCAGCGCAAGAGAGAGAGAAAAGTAAGCTGGGTAGCTTCTCAGCCATCTGCCAATAGCGTCCCTTGTATGAAATCAACTGGGCAAACCAACTGAGGAAGCATGTACCAGAAATTAAAAGACCCATTGTCCGCAGAAATCCACGAACCAGCAAAAAATCCAAGATATATATTTAAATATGCTTACATATAAAATCCGTGATGGAGTGAAGCCGCGAAAGGCGAAGCGCGATATAGCGAGGGATTACTGTATTAACAATAACAATAAACCAAGGGTATGATGTTAAACAGTCTCCTTTAGAATTGTAAAAAGAAAAAAAAACAAAACCAAAAACAAGCTCCTTTAATTCCTTCCACACATACGCGTATAATTGTAATTAAAACATAAACAATATCTAGTCAATCAAATGTTTCAAAATTGCTTCCTTCTTCTTAGAAGGCGTTTTCTAATCACCTGCATCCCTCTTTCTATCCACATTATGAACTATAACTCAAAAACAGAAATGACAAGACTGAGCAGAGAATATGATTGAATGGTGAAGAAGCTGATTGTAAATGAATGCTGTTTTTAGAGCTGTTTAAACTAAAATAAATGAAGCAACAATTTGTTTTCTTATCAAGTTCACCTTTTTAGCATTTAAGTCTACAGTAGCCGAGATTCCTAAATATGAAAAAAATGTTCATTAGATTAGATTAGATATACGTCATTTGCTCCTTTAAACTTTACAGAAGCTCAAGAGAGAAATATATAAACAATAATAAACAGACAACACCCCCCCCCCCCCCCCCCCCCCCCCCAAAAAAAACCCCACATCATTCTGGCTTGGATAATGAAGAACTCCTGCTGTCAATAACAGGCTTGTAGGTGGCAGTAAAATGGTGACACCTGTCCAGATGTACCACAGGTTTACATTCAATATTATTATTAAATGCATTCATATTTGAATACAGCAGGTCCAGCTTGCTTTGTCCATAAAAGGAACATGTCGTTAGAAGTCTGTTCCATCCAACGTCACTTGGCTGAAGACACCAGAATTCTCAATGAGTCATCTTTAGAGTGTTCACAAAGGAGTGAACCACTTCTTTGCCACGTTTAAAAATAAGTATCAACAAGATGATGCAACCCTCTCCTAGTGGACAACATGTGTGAATTCAGACTGCATTTCAAAATCTGCATCACACATTTAAGCTATAATTGTAATGTACTTACTTTTTTACTAAATCTTATTCATAAAAGTCCTCAGACCCCTTTCCACTGTCTGATCAAACTGTATCAGATGAATTCCATCCAGTATTACATACCATCTGACAGAGGAGAGATTTAAGCTGGTTCTCCGAAATCAGCTAGGGCTGAATGATTAATTGATTTCAAAAGGAAACTGCAATTAGCAAATCTCAGACACTGCAATTTAGGATATACGTTATGCAGTCTGACCAATAAAGCTGTCAGACAGAATGATTTAAATAAAAAAATTATTTTAGGTTGGTTTTAGCTATCTTGTTCTATTAGCTATTGCTCCTTGTGCCATTTACAAATAGCAGTTAGGTGTGCAAACAGAGTAACATACTACATTTACATCATTTTTCACCTTCAAGCTTGTCATCCATCTTTTTTCCTACAGCTTCATAAGGCCTGTTGTTTTGGTGTCAATAAGCACAAGACAATAACAATTATTTTAAAAAATATATTTTAGTTTTGGGCGGCACGGTTGCGCAGTGTGTAGCGCTGCTGCCTTGCAGTTGGGAGACCTGGGGACCTGGGTTCGCATCCCGGGTCCTCCCTGCGTGGAGTTTGCATGTTCTCTCTGTGTCTACGTGGGTTTCCTCCGGTCGCTCCGGTTTCCTCCCACAGTCCAAAGACATGCTGGTTAGGTGGATTGGCGATTCTAAATTGGCCCTAGTGTGTGCTTGGTGTGTGGGTGTGTTTGTGTGTGTCCTGCGGTGGGTTGGCACCCTGCCCGGGATTGGTTCCTGCCTTGTACCCTGTGTTGGCTGGGATTGGCTCCAGCAGAACCCCGTGACCCTGTGTTCGGATTCAGTGGGTTGGAAAATGGATGGATATTTTAGTTTTGTTTTGATAAGTACTTAATTTAGTAGCCTTTGGGTAGTAAATGCCACTTAACATGTTTTTTTCTTTTCTCAGTGTTTGTCTACATGAAGCTACACTTGTTCCAGGAAGATTCTGATCCAGCATTATGCCATGGGGAAAGTAATTGCACATGGGTTATTTTAAGTGCTGTATTTAAGGAAATGTTCTGGTTCTCCTGAAGTATTTATAGGGCTGTATGTTAGAAGTAGTTATAGGGCTATATGTTGTGCCATAAATTGACCAACAAAGATTTAAAACCCTGAGCAATTTAGTCATTTCAAAACATTGGTCAGTTGAAAACAGTTAAGGCATTTAAGGTCACCTCCTTTAACATCTGTTTTAATTAGCTTTCAACAAAATTGTGAAATTTCCTGAAATATCAATGTTGATGATATGCAGAAGCAGTGGTGGGACCAAAACTGCAATTTTAGTGGCTAAAAACAATGTGAACCCTGCAGCTTAGCTTTGGTTTTAAATTTTAAAGCTTTCATGCTCACTTCAAACCCCATACCAGATGTGACAGCTGATTTGCAACACTTGCCACTCTTTCTTCACCAAGGGGTGATATTTTGAGAAATGCATGTTTGCTTATAATGGACAGAAGAAAAGAACTTTACTGATACCTAGCAATAATTTGGTCAGTCTGGTGTAATAGACTATACTTTAAAGGTATTTGAGGGGCAATACAAGTGTTGGGCAATCTCTGTTGCTAGAAGAGTTTCTCCCAATAAATTTTAAAATCAGTAAGCGAGATTGCGTTGGTCTGGACATGTGCAGGGGAGAGATGCTGGGTATATTGGGAGGAGGATGCTAAGGATAGAGCTGCCAGGGAAGAGGAAAGGAGGAAGGCCTAAGAGAAGGTTTATGGATGTGGTGAGAGAGGACATGCAGGTGATGGGTGTAACAGAACAAGAGGCAGAGGACAGAAAGATATGGAAGAAGATGATCCGCTGTGGTAACCCCTAATGGGTACAGCCGAAAGAAGAAGAAGAGGTAAGCAATTCTACCTCATATTTATACCATAGTCTTAAGTTCTTACCCCTCTTTTGCCATATATCTACTAATTCATCTGTATTTCTGTAGAGTTTACTCCATTAATTGCATCCTAATAATAACAATTTAAGACTCTGAAGGTCGATAGGACTAGTATGATTACTACCAAAAATAAAAGTTTAATTAAAAAATATACTAAATGATGCTTCTCAAGATGGTGCAAATCTTAAAAAACAAAATAGAAAACCACTAAATTATCTCCAAGTAACACACATAAATGCTTGCCAAATTAACAATAATGCCATTTTGAAATTTCTGGTGTCAAGCCTTTCATCGTTCATTGTTAATTTTTATTATAAGAACACAATTAAGGAAGCAAATTGCACAGACAAAAGAGAGACAAGCACTTAAACCGAGCTTGCACTGACTGCAAAGAGCAGTAGTCCTTTTGAACAGAGTTGGAATTAGAAGATGGATTATAAAAAACAAGGGGGCTCCGCTCGCCTACCCCCGGCGTTGGGTATCCTGAAATATATTAGTCGAGCTCGGTCGTTGTGGAGTCGTGCCCGCTTTGCGTGTGGCATTTCAGACGCGCGTTGTAGGCGCCTGCGTTCATTGATTGTATCCAGACGGGCTCGTGTTTGTATATCCATCAGTCGAGCTCGTTTGTTTTGAACCCGTGCCTGCTTTGCTTCCGCAGTTTCAGACGCGCGTTGTAGGCGCATGCGTCCATTGATCTTATCCAGGTTTGTTTTTTCTTTCGAATTGTTTCAATTTTATTATTTGCACTTTTACTTTAAAGCTTCATTAAAAACATTTTTTTTGGAGACACATTGTGACAATGCCCGAAAGTGAATATTGTTTCTGTGTCTCTAATAAATAATCTGACCTTTTGTAACGTTTGTCCCAGTGATTTATTGATTGTTATAGCAAATGCTATTCTGATGGTAAACTGTAAACATTTTAATATGAATGGCATGTGACGATCTCCTTTGGTGTGTAATGTTATTTGCGGAATATATACATTACGTTTCTTTTTTGCCTGTTAAAATTTGCATCGCTTCTCCGTGATCATCAATATACCCCTGATCGAATTGTGTATTGTTTGAAATTTAACTTGTTGTTGCTTTAACTGTTCCGGGACCACAGATTCTCATACAGTGGTGTGAAAAACTATTTGCCCCCTTCCTGATTTCTTATTCTTTTGCATGTTTGTCACACAAAATGTTTCTGATCATCAAACACATTTAACCATTAGTCAAATATAACACAAGTAAAGACAAAATGCAGTTTGTAAATGGTGGTTTTTATTATTTAGGGAGAAAAAAAAATCCAAACCTACATGGCCCTGTGTGAAAAAGTAATTGCCCCCTGAACCTAATAACTGGTTGGGCCACCCTTAGCAGCAATAACTGCAATCAAGTGTTTGCGATAACTTGCAATGAGTCTTTTACAGCGCTCTGGAGGAATTTTGGCCAACTCATCTTTGCAAAATTGTTGTAATTCAGCTTTATTTGAGGGTTTTCTAGCATGAACCGCCTTTTTAAGGTCATGCCATAGCATCTCAATTGGATTCAGGTCAGGACTTTGACTAGGCCACTCCAAAGTCTTCATTTTGTTTTTCTTCAGCCATTCAGAGGTGGATTTGCTGGTATGTTTTGGGTCATTGTCCTGTTGCAGCACCCAAGATCGCTTCAGCTTGAGTTGACGAACAGATGGCCGGACATTCTCCTTCAGGATTTTTTGGTAGACAGTAGAATTCATGGTTCCATGTATCACAGCAAGCCTTCCAGGTCCTGAAGCAGCAAAACAACCCCAGACCATCACACTACCACCACCATATTTTACTGTTGGTATGATGTTCTTTTTCTGAAATGCTGTGTTCCTTTTACGCCAGATGTAACGGGACATTTGCCTTCCAAAAAGTTCAACTTTTGACTCATCAGTCCACAAGGTATTTTCCCAAAAGTCTTGGCAATCATTGAGATGTTTCTTAGCAAAATTGAGACGAGCCCTAATGTTCTTTTTGCTTAACAGTGGTTTGCGTCTTGGAAATCTGCCATGCAGGCCGTTTTTGCCCAGTCTCTTTCTTATGGTGGAGTCGTGAACACTGACCTTAATTGAGGCAAGTGAGGCCTGCAGTTCTTTAGACGTTGTCCTGGGGTCTTTTGTGACCTCTTGGATGAGTCGTCTCTGCGCTCTTGGGGTAATTTTGGTCGGCCGGCCACTCCTGGGAAGGTTCACCACTGTTCCATGTTTTTGCCATTTGTGGATAATGGCTCTCACTGTGGTTCGCTGGAGTCCCAAAGCTTTAGAAATGGCTTTATAACCTTTACCAGACTGATAGATCTCAATGACTTCTGTTCTCATTTGTTCCTGAATTTCTTTGGATCTTGGCATGATGTCTAGCTTTTGAGGTGCTTTTGGTCTACTTCTCTGTGTCAGGCAGCTCCTATTTAAGTGATTTCTTGATTGAAACAGGTGTGGCAGTAATCAGGCCTGGGGGTGGCTACGGAAATTGAACTCAGGTGTGATACACCACAGTTAGGTTATTTTTTAACAAGGGGGCAATTACTTTTTCACACAGGGCCATGTAGGTTTGGATTTTTTTTCTCCCTAAATAATAAACACCATTATTTAAAAACTGCATTTTGTGTTTACTTGTGTTATATTTGACTAATGGTTAAATGTGTTTGATGATCAGAAACATTTTGTGTGACAAACATGCAAAAGAATAAGAAATCAGGAAGGGGGCAAATAGTTTTTCACACCACTGTAGCGTATGGTCCATTATTGTGTAAATGCACGTTTTGTGCATTGATTGATGCAAATGCGAAAAGACTTTGTTGTTTACTTTTTGCATTTTATTTCTGACCTCGATTTGTCCTGCTATTTTTTCAATTACTCCTGGCTCTGATGATTAATCACCTTTTGTTTGCGGTAATGCGATCTTTTCTATCTTCTCTTTGATACTGTAGCGACTGACATGATAAAATGTCACAAAAGTTTTACTTGAACAATCGCCGACTTCCTAACCCCAAACACAACTTTCTAGCACCCTCTCCAACACCCCCCCTTACCGCATCAATCAACACCCCGCTATCAGTCTTCCGTGCTGAACTCCGCCCTCCCTCAATCGGACCTAACAGTCACTTAAAACCAAAAGGCCTCAACCTGGCTGGGACGCCACAATACTTTTGGATTTTACTGCTTTCATATTCTGTACCTTTCTCTGCATGTGTATCGCGCCATCGTTTGTTGTAACCTTTCGAATTCTACTGCTTTCATAATATCTTATCCGCCTTTTTTTCTCTGCAACGCCTTTGGGTCTCCGTATTGTCCTTATGCGCTTTATATGTACTGAGAGCACATGATCTGTGTGTACTACATGACTGAGTGTTTTTTGATGGGTGAGCTCTTATATGATGAGCTCGTTCGTCTTGGAGCCATGCCCGCTTTGCTTCTGCAGTTTCAGACGTGCGGTGTAGGTGCCTGCATTCTTTGATCTTATCCAGGTGGGCTCGTGTTTGTATATCCGTCAGTCGAGCTCGTTCGTTTTGAACCCGTGCCTGCTTTGCTTCCGCAGTTTCAGACGCGCAGTGTAGGCACCTGCGTTCATTGATCTTATCCAGGTGGGCTCGTGTTTGTATCGTTGAGCTGTATTGTGTTTGAATTCCATGTAAAGCATTCAGCGGTTTGTTCTATCCCAAGCAGCACATTATTCCTAACTTCACTCCACAGTAGTGTCACACACAATATGGCGGTGACGCCTGCGCCCTCCGTAGTAGTGCCACTCACAATATGGCGGTGACGCCTGCGCATTTCATGCTATCTTTGTGGACCTGTGGGGCCGCCGTAGCCTCTTCCGTTTGAATCCGGGCTGTAGCGCAGAATCCTCTTTCTGGCGTGGCAGCTATGGGCGCCTTGTTGCTTCATGTCTCATTCACGTCAGTTGAGCTGTTTCGTTTTTGGGCGGTGAGTCGTTCGTTCACGGTGGATACGACTTCGATTGCGGTTTATGAGACGTGCGCTGTACGCGCCTGCGCAGTACGTCTCATGGTGCCATCGCAGTGTACCTGCGTCCATGCCATCCGGTTTAGTAAACCTGCGTCCATGCCATCCGGTTTACCATTCTCGGTTAGTAATATGGATAACTAGCCAAGAAAGACGAGATATGGAATACACAACCTATTAAGTGAGACAAAAAAACGTAAGTAGTGAATCACAGCAAGACTATTCAGAAACCAAGAAATATGAATAGAGCAAAAGCTAAAACATTAAACACAAATCTTAGTTGAGGGTCAGAAAAGAGTTGAAAACCGCATACTCTTTTTATCTTCTCAAATTAGATATTAGTTTGAATCTACAAACTTGGACATTGAACATGCTGCTGGCTTATGAATCAATATCTAAAGTTCAAAGGCAACAGTGAACTTGACCCTTGGTGAACTGGACTGCTTGTCTTTTGTTAGCAGTTGTGTTCATGTAGACTTTTTCTTAACAGTGGGTTCATTCTGAGAAAATAAGCGGAGCAGACACATGGTTAAACTAGTTAACCATTTTAAGAAAAGCAACTCCCACTTTAGATAGTATGAACTGGCCATAGGTATATGTGACTAAGGGATGTCCTGCAGTTGTGGGGTCAGAAGTTGTACCTGGTCATAGTCCAAGATCAATGATTAAAGTCAGAAACCACAAGGTCTAAATGAGTGTATTAATACTCTACAAGATCAAGTTTATCTCAGAAATGATTTTGAATGAATTGGGAATGTTCCAGCTAACAGAATTTTTCTAGCCTATGGCAGTTCCTTGGTTGGATGCACATCATTGAGAAAAGCAGTTGACTCAGGAAGACACAGATTGGTTATGATCAGTTAATAAACAGCTGTATACAACATCCATCTATCCAACTAAACAAATTATACATTCATACCATAATGTTCAATATAAACAATTCAACAGTGTTTGGCACAATGCAGGATCCAATCCTTGGTAGAGCACAAATTCAACACAGAACATACTTGCTTAGATGTGGCCAAGTTAGAAATTTGAATTAGCCCAACATGCATATTTTTGGGTTACGGGAGAAACACTGGTGTTGAGAAAAGGGCCTTATCAGAATGTTCATCTTGCATATGTTATCATACATGAGACAATAGCCAACAATTCAGCTGCAAAGCATTCTTGTTAGCAATAAACAATAAAGGAGTTATGGCAGTGTGCTATGGAACATAGACAGGGCAATGTGCAGAATTCAATAAAATATAGCCTGATCAAGTGTCCTGGTTTACTCAGAAAGAAGGGCAATGGAGAAAATTCAGTAGACTGTGGATTTAACCTCACCAGTGTAAACAATGTAGGCTGATGGCTGTGGTATAGTGATAGAATTTGACTGTTTATGTTACACATCAGATTTCTTGAAGTACAGAAATTGCTGAGTGCCACTGAAGGTTGTTATCAGTTAGGTCATATAACCAGGTGCCAGTTTTTAAATTCAGTAAATGTTTTATCATAATATTCTATGCTATATAACTACAAAATGTCCTGCAGCATTCCAAGAATATGACACTAACGTGAACTTAATTCAGTGATCTTCTAAAATATCAGATTATCAGATGGGAGAAAACATCTTTAGTAGAAAATCACCATGGAACATGGAGATGATATGGGCCAACATCCTTGTGGCACTCTTTTGACATTTTATTGAGTTAATTGAGTTTATTGTTCTCATCCTCTTAGATCTGAGTGCCGCATTTGATACCATTGATCACAATATTCTTAGAAATCGCCTTAGTCAGTGGGTGGACCTCTCTGGCAGTGTCTTAAATTGGTTTGAATCCTACTGTGCAGGTAGAAAATTCTTTGTAAGTTGTGGTAATTATACTTCAAAGACACATGATATTCTATATGGTGTTCCACAAGGCTCTATCTTGGGTCCGCTGCTCTTTTCGATTTAGATGCTTCTGTTAGTACAGATTATCTCCGGGCATAACGTGAGCTACCACAGCTATGCTGATGACACACAACTGTATTTATCAATAGCACCTGATGACCCTGACACTCTTGATTCACTGACACAATGTCTTACTTGTGTTTCCGAATGGATGAAATTTTAGTGATTGGCAATAATGGATATAATGAGGTTATTAGAAATAAACGTGATGCATTATGATTAAAAGTCAAGATGGAGGTAAAGAATTTAAGGGTAACTATTGACTCTGACCTGAATTTTAAGTCACATATTAATCAGATTACGAGGACAGCATTTTCTCACTTAAGAAATATAGCAAAAGTTAGACCTCTTATAACATTGCAAGATGCTGAGAAATGAGTTTACGCTTTTGTTTTCAGTCGACTAGATTACTGTAATGCACTCCTCTGAGGACTACCCAAAAAAGACATAAATCGATTGCAACTAGTACAGAATGCAGCTGCTAGAATCTTAACTCGGAAACGAAAGTCCGAGCACATCACCCCAGTTTTGATGTCACTACACTGGTTACCTGTGTCATTTAGAATTGACTTTAAAATACTGATAATGGTTTATAAAGCCTTAAATAATCTCGCTCCATCTTATATTTCAGAACGTCTTACACCTTACACTCCAAATCATAACCTTAGATCTTCAATTAAGTGTCTGCTTAGAATTCCAAGAGCTAAGCTTAAAAGAAGTGTTGAGGCAGCCTTCTGCTGTTATGCACATAAAATCTGGAATAGCCTGCCAATAGGAATTCGCCAGGCTTATACAGTGGAGCACTTTAAAAAACTGCTAAAAACACATTACTTTAACATGGTTTTCTCATCTTAGTTAAATCCTGATGCTCTGTATATTCAATTAATTATCATTATTATTCATGGTGGCTCCAACATCCGTAATAACCCCTACTTTCTCTTCTGTTTTTTTTTCCAGTTTTCTGTGGTGGTGATCTGCACCACCACCACCTAATCAAAGCACCGTGATGTCCTTACATTGATGGATTAAAGGCCAGAAGTCCACATGTCCATCATCATCAAATTCTTCCCTGAGAACCCTGAATACAATGAGGACTGATTGTGAGGTCATTTATGTTAGGTAGAATGCCTAGAGGGGGCTGGGTGGTCTCGTGGCCTGGAACCCCTGCAGATTTTTTTTTTTTCTCCAGCCGTCTGGAGTTTTTTTTTTTTGTTTTTTCTGTCGTTCCTGGCCATCGGACCTTACTTTTGTTCTGTGTTAATTAGTGTTCCCTAATTTTAATTATTTATTTTGTCTTTTTTCTCCTTCTTCATCATGTAAAGCACTTTGAGCTACATTGTTTGTATGAAAATGTGCTATATAAATAGATGTTGTTGATGTTGTTAATGCCTTGATATACAATATTAAGGCTGTCCTGGGGGCAAATAGAGGTCTAATTTAGGATTTAGCAAGCATACATAATAAAGTGTACTTACATGCATTCTAACAAAAGTATACATTGTAATTTTTGTCACCATCAGTAGTAGCAATGTCATTTCACAACCACCTGATTTCATGAATCCAATGTTGTAAATTGATATGAGATAAACCATAGCCTGAATGACCCTGAGTGACGATAGAGTGGCCACAAGGAAGCATCTTAAATCCCCCCCATTCTGACACAAACATTATTCTCACTAAATACCTTCTACAGGCTTTTCCCTCTCACAATAAGAAATATAAGCTCTTTTTTTTCTCCACTTCTCCTAGGCGAACTTTGTCATCCTCCTCTCTCGACTCCAACTCTCTGAGTGATGTTGGGGGCTCCCATTTAAACCTGACCCAGGAATATTTTCAGTACCAAACCACTGTAGTCAGGAAGCACTTCTGGGTCTGGTGGAACCACAATGGGACAGATAATCCTTCTGCTGATATATACCCCTAGTGGTAACCATGGAATCAAACAGGGCACCCTTATGGAAACACAAATCCCATGCTGCCCTGCCAGAATCAAAATGGGTTCACTGAGAGTGATGCTGCCACCCACTGTACTTGGCACCAACATGTTCATAGGAGGTAGTCTCCCGCTGCCCCTCACGTTTTTTGATCTGGCACTACACACAAAGGTACTTGACAGATTCCTAAAATGTTGCTCATTTCCAATGTGTCAGTCTAAGATTTCCAATTTTTTTCTCAGTTTTCTTCATTATGCAGACTTTTATAAATATTGTGGGCTGTTATTAAAGTGCTGCTTGTAATTACATAATTAAAACTATCTTTTATCTGTGTGACCAGTTGTTTCAGTGTCCTAAAAATTAAGAATGCTGTGAAACAATTATTCTGCATCTGTACAGGACATTAAATACAGACTCAATTGTACATATGTAGTGGCAAAAATCTGCAAACGTTCCCTGTTTGGCATATGGTAAAATTAATTTTCTAAGTGGGCTTTCACTTTATGGAAAGACTTTCAAGTATTCCTGTGTATAGAGTTTCTTAAAAGTGCAAGGCTGCAAGAAGTTTTGAAAATGAATACAGTACAACACATTTGCACTAATAAAATGAGTTAAAAGTTGTCTGGAAAATCTTTTACCACAGATCAACTCCTGAAATTGTGTGACATGCATTGAACAAATGGATGGATGAACAGAAATGATTATGTTTTGATAGCAATATTATCTTACATTAATAGAGTGTACTTAATCAAAAATGCATAATAATTTTATAAAGGTAATGGAGTTGGAATTGGAATTGAATTGGAACAGAAATGGATTGCATATTGGTGTAGTGTGATATACAACTGCCTGATACTCCCAACCTAAATGACAGGGGATTAAACCAGTAAACGCAAATGAGGAGGGGAAAAAAAGGATTTCTGATTTTACGTTTATTTATAGTTCTTTTTATGTATCCATCACATGAGTATTGTGGTTAAATGTGATAGTTTTTACTTTATGTATGACTACAACCTGGTTAATTTCCAATGTCACTGCTAACAGTTTCATTCTACACATAATTTACCTCGGTCACGAATCAAAATACAGTGTCTTGAGAATGGTAACATACTGTATGTGGTCATACCAGTTATACTGGACTGCCAAGGCCAGGAAGGTTTCATGCTCCATGATTATATAAGGTGACTAAGACAGGGTAGCAGCTGGAACATTTCTAAGAGCAGGTAATAGGACTGTTATGTACCCGCCAGATGCTTAAGGGCAATCAAAAAAGTTAACAGGGTTAGAGATTTAGGAGGATGTCTCCACTCATCATAAAGGGCATTCCTTGCCTGTCCCTAAAATGGTAACACAATCATGGTTTTAAAACAACTTTTAGAAAGTCCTTGGGCAGTACATAGTTGGGACAAGAGCTACTAGCAAATACTAGCCTGACTGGATTAAGGCAGGTGCAAGAAGAAGACTTGGAAGTAGGTACACTGGACAAGCCATCTTACCCAATAGATGGGGCTCAGAAACAGAGGGCCTGGAATAGCTGTGGGGTATTGTTTGATGCGTTTTTGCCTTGCACCCTCCCACACCATAATCTATCATATATGGGGGAGAGGTGACGCTTTAGATTTGTCAAACATTTTGATCTCAAGTTTTCAACAGATCTTGACGTTTTAGGGTCCCTTGATGCAGAAAACACTGATATCTCAATGATGGGTGTGTGTCTGTGTGTGACAGTTTCTTTAGGATGGTCTGGAGCTAAAACGGCCAGATGGAAAAATACCAAATTCGAAACTTAAACCTGTTCTGAAATGACAATGTGCTGATTTGTTTTTGAGGAACTATCAAATACAGTAATTCTGCAAAAAATTATGAATTCTTCTCATCAGTTGCTGTTGTAATTACCTATTTTATGATTGGAAAGATTGGCATCAGAGCAGTAAATAATTACTGAAATGTTATAGAATAGTTTTGGTAACTTGGTTCCCTTTGCTTCTCATTAACAACCTTAGTAGTTGTAGTCAACTGATGGCACACTTTTAAGTGAGCTAGAGCTCATTTTGTGATGCACTAATTGGCACGCAGGGCATATGAAATGCAGGCATACAATATAGAAAATAAAGGTGCCAAGTGGAACCAAAAGGGTTTTTGAGTGTGATGCAATAGGTACACCATTTTTGATTACTTAAATAACTAACTGTATGCTTTTCTTTATAGATTTTCTTGATCTGTCAGTACTCATCTAGCTAGTCCAACAGTTACATTAAAGATTTCTGTTTTGCCCACGTACTAGAATACATTTCAATACACAAAGAACCATATGCAAAGAGCCCATTACAAAATGGAAAGGTTCTTTGTAAGCAATGGTTCTATGAGGATCCTACAATTCAATAAAGTATAATTTTAGAACCATTATTTTTAAAATTGTAATCCATGTAAGTTTTTGAACCTTTTGCCGTTCTAACATTAAACTTAATAACAAAGCATCCTCCTACCCACTTTGACACATGTACGCCTGGGTGTTTGTCAAGGTAAGCAGTACCTCTCTGCAACAAGAGGGGGTGCTGTTGCTAACACTGTCTTCTTTCTCTTCCATAGTTCTGATAGGCAACACCAGGACGATGCCTAATGCATGCTTTCAACACCAAGATGACACTGCCTCTTCTGGTCTGGACACTATAAAAACAAACCGCCCCCAAGAGGGCCGTGGTAATTTTGGAACCAAACCACAGAAGAGACAGAGCTCCCTTTAGCACAACGTGTGGTATATTTTCTTGAAGCTGGCCAATTTGGCTGTGAATCTAATAGTACTTGGAAAGTGCGGAAGTGCTAAACTTGCTTTTTGTTAGCTTCTTTCTATGGCAAATGCCAATGATTAAATGGGTTAGCCAGGCTGATGCCCCAACTACTGTTACTGGCTCTATCAGTGTGTCCTCTCATCACAACATTAAATCCAAATCAGGCTCATGAGGTGCCAAAGCCAACTCCAATGCAGAAAACAGCCAGAGGGCAAATGCTGTGCTATTGCTGGTCACATGTTAATGTCATTGAAAAGTATGATGTCATCTTACAATCGCAACATAAAATGTGGCTATTCATGCATTTTTGTATTAGTTTTATGAAAAGCAGTAATGTGTTTCTGAGAAGATTTTAGTATTAGGACTTCAACTCCATTTAACATCTGTTATGTTAAAGGCAAACACTTTAAGATACTGGATTCAGGATCACACAGTTAAGTTTTACTATTTAGGACTTAGATGAGATATCTGGCCTTCACTTATGTTTACCGCTCACATATCTGGGTATTCTGTACAGGCAAATTGTGGAAAGAAGAGTCCAGGTAAGAGTGAAACACAAAAAAAAATTCCCAGCCTCCCGGTATTCTTCTTGCCAATATCCAGATACTACATTAAAAACATGACTTTAGATGCTGAATTCTTCTTCTTTTTCTTTCGGCTACTCCCGTTGCAGGGGTGTCGAACGAGCCAACAGATGACCAGCTAAATTGGGTTTTCAAACTCCAACCAATTTCACTTCAACCAGTTTCTTAATGAGAAGCTGATTCTTGCTGTTAATTAACCTTGTTCTTTAATTCCATGGCTTGTTGCTGCTCTCATTTTGCCACAGCAGACATTTTCAAAATTGTTGATTATTCTGTTTTTTTCTAAGAACACCGTCAAAATGTTTTGGTGATCTGAGAGATCAGTCTTACTGAGACCTTCACCTTTCTTTATTTTCAGATATTGTGGATAGCTGGTCATGTGGGCAGTTTGTTTTGTGTCTCATTATTGTTTTGCTGCTAATAAAGGAAAAAGAAACAACAAAGGGGCCTGAGTCAAGTTAATTAAAATTAAGGCAAAAGAAGTTAATTAGCAGCAAAAAACTGGTCACTAATGAAGAAGATGGTTAGAATGAAAACCTGCAGCCACTGCGGCCCTCCAGGACCAGAGTTCGACACCTGTGTGTTAGAGGTTGCCACAGCAGATCACATTGTCTACATATTGATTTGGCAAAATTTTACACCGGATGGATACCAAGGTCAATGCATGCACAGACAAACATTCACACTTAGAAAGGGGTCAGTTTAGAATCATTCTTGTTTCATTGTCATTTATAAAATAAATTAAAACCATTAATAAATCAATAGCAGTTGACAAAAGAATGATACACCATTTAGTATTGATATCTAAAATTTAGTTTAAAAAAAAATGAGAACTGGGTCAAATAGAATAAGTGCAGCTAGAAAAATGGATGGGGTCCTATATGGCTTTTTTTCCAGTACTATGCAGAACAGCACAGAGTGTTTGTTAGCTGTGTGAAATATGTAGTCAAACCTGTTTTGTGAAACAAAGAACACTGTGTATGTGAGTTATAGCCAGAGCAATGTACAAATGTTGACATGGAATATTTGAGCAATACAAGAATCATTACCCAAGGCTGTAATTCCTTTTAAAAAACTGTCAGTCTATAAAAAGACAATGCTGGGTGTACACTGTGAGCTTGGCTAATGTCAAAGTAAACATCTGCTGCTAGCACCCTAAGCACCTGTACAAGATATGTGAATCTTTGTGATAAGGCCGTTCACCTCGAATATTGGTTAATTTAACACTGGAAATATCACTGTTTTAATCATTCCAAAAAGTTGGTTAGGGAGGGTTACATTTATTAATATACAGTGGATTCAGAAAACATTCAGACTCACTTCTTCACTTTTTGCAAATCTTGTTATGTTGCAGCCATGTGCTAAAATCATTTTCAATTAATTTTTCTCTCACCATGCAACACTTAATAACCCAGAATGACAAAGCAAAACCAATATTTTAGAAATGTATTAAAAATTTAAAAACGGACTATTACATTGACATAAACATTCAGACTCTTTACTAAGACTCTTAAAATGTGGCCCATTCTATTGGTCATCACTGAGATGTTTCTACACCTTGTTTGGAGTGCAGCTGTGGTCAGTTCAATTGAAAGGCACACACCTGACCATAGGAGGTCACACAACTGACAATGTGTATCAGAGCAGCACAACTGTCTGCAAAGCACAGAGAAAGAAAGGATTGTGTTGAAACAGATCTGGAGAAGGGTGCATAAAATACTGAACCATTGAAGGCTTCCAAGAGCAGAGTGGCCTCCATAATTCTTAAATGGAACACATTTGGAGGAACAATGACTCTTCCTAGAGCTGTCTATTCGGCCAAACTATTTTTGTGTTTTTGGATGAAGGGCCATAGTAAGAGAGGTGGCCCAGAACCCATAGGTCACTCTGACAGAGCTCCAGAAAACGTGTGTAAATGGGAGAAATTTCCAGAAGGACAACCATCACCGCAGCATTCCACTGATCTAGGCTTAATGACAAAATTGCCAGGTAGAAGTATCTCATTAGTAAAAGACACATGTAAGCCCTACTTGGAGTTTGTAAAAAGTCACCAAAAGGACTCTGGTCTGATAAACCAAGATTAGTTTTACATCTAGAGGAAACAAAGCACTGCTCATTACCTGTGTAATACCATTCCAGTGGTGAAGAATGGTGGTGGTAGCATGATACTGTGAGGTTGTTTTTCAATGGCAGGGACTGTGAGACTAGTCAAGGTTATGGGAAAGCAGAAGAGGGCAATGTATACAGATATCTACAATGAAGACCTGCTCCAGAGTGCTCTGGGGTTCAGATGGGGTGAAAGGTTCAACATCCAACTGGACAATGCAAAGACAATACAGGAGTAGCTTAGGAACAGCTCTCAGAATATTCTTGAGTTGCCTAGCCGGAGCTCAGATTTGAACCAAGTCGAACATCTCTGGAAAGACCTACATACAGCTATTCACCTTCACCAGTGGTCTCCATTTAGCCTGGGAGATTGGGAGGATCTGCAGAGAACAATGGTAAAAAAATCCCCAAATCCAAGTTCACTGACACATTAGACCCAAGAAAACTCCAGGCTGTACTCACTGCCAAAGATGCTGTAATTAAGTACTAAGTATAGGGTCAGAATACTTGTTCCAATGTGATATTTCAGATTTCTATTATTAATAAATTTGTAAAATTTTCTAAAATCCTGCTTTTACTTTGTCATTTTGGGACATTGAGTGCTGCATAATGTATGGAAAAAATACAGTTATATGGCTTTAACACATGGCTGAAACATTGAAAAATGTGAAAAAATTTTAATTTTTGGAATACTTTCAAGATCTACTGTGAGGTGGACAGTTAATGAGCAAAACAGAGTGGATTATGAGGACTGACCACAGATGGAAACACAGAGGTTTATAGAATTGACCTCTAAACACAATCTGAGAAGACAATATCTAGCTTGTACACAAAACAGAACCAAAAACTGCCTTACAAAGAACTTACCAGAGAAAGTAGTATTCGCTTAATAAATTGAAACAACTTTCCTTTATTAAAACAAAGTTCAGACAATGACTGAGCCCACAGTTGTCTCTTAAATAAGATGGCCAGCTTAACATGACACACACAGGAACATAGCTGACTATACTTTCTTAGAAGGCTGGCATCCTTCAACATCTGCAATAAGATGCTGCAGATGTTCTATCAGATGGTTGTGGCGAGCACCCTCTTCTACGCGGTGGTGTGCTGGGGAGGCAGCATAAAGAAGAAGGACGCCTCACGCCTGGACAAACTGGTGAGGAAGGCAGGCTGTATTGTAGGCACGGAGCTGGACAGTTTGACATCTGTGGCAGAGAGACAGGCGCTCAGCAGGCTCATGGAGAATCCACTGCATCCACTGAACAGTGTCATCTCCAGACAGAGGAGCAGCTTCAGTGACAGACTGAGGAGATTGTTCCTCCCCCACACTATTCGACTCTTCAATTCCACCTGGGGGAGTAAACGTTAACATTATACAAAGTTTCTGTCTGTTATACCTGCATTTTTATCACTATTTAATTTAATACTGTTTTTTATTAGTATGCTGCTGCTGGAGTATGTGAATTTCCCCTTGGGGATTAATAACGTATCTATCTATCTATCTATCTATCTATCTATCTATCTATCTATCTATCTATCTATCTATCTATCTATCTATCTATCTATCTATCATATGCACCATTCATGTGCTACTGGACGGATGTTAAATTTCCAAGGTGGAAATTCCATGTGAACACACTACAAACTCAGTGCTATTACAATTCTGAGAAAACAAAGGTACCCAATCTTTCACCTTAGTGAACTGTATAAAATAAAAAATATAACCTGGTCTGACAGAAATGCTATTATTGTTGTCAAATTACTTTTGAAGAAAAGTGATACACATTTAACATGTTTAGTTTACTCTTAATTTCCATTAAAAATACACTTCATATTTAAATAATTTTCTTCATATAATCCAACCAGTACCTCACCTGAATGCACTGAATTGGGAAGGTGAAACTTCACAATTCAAAGCTTCAAAAACTCTGATAGCATGTGAACGCACCAATAAGACATGCCTGTTTCAGTTCAGGCCTTTGAATCCCTGTGTACCTTATTCTATATCATTGGTGCATTTGTATTTAGTTTTCTCTACCTGTGCATTATTTTACTTATAACAGTGACATATTCTTAGTCCCTGCAGGTTTGCATTCAGGCCATTGCCATAGGCCTTGTTCATAGAAATGCTGTGCTATTGCTGGTCACATGTTCATGTCATTGAAAAGTGTGATGTCATCTTACAATCGCTACATAAAATGTGGCCATTCATGCATTTTTATATTAGCTTTATGAAAAGCGTTAATGTGTTTCTGAGAAGATTTTAGTATTAGGACCTCAATTCCATTAACATCTGTTATGTTAAAGGCAAAAACTTTAAGATACTGGATTCAGGATCACACAGTTAAGTTTTACTATTTAGGACTTAGATGAGATATCTGGCCTTCACTTATGTTTACTGCTCACATTTCTGGGTATTCTGTACAGGCAAATTATGGAAAGAAGAGTCCAGGTGAAAGTGAAACATAAAAAAAAAAATTCCCAGCCTCCTGGTATTCTTCTTGCCAATGTCCAGATACTACATAAAAAACATGATTTTAGATGCTGAATTCTTCTTCTTCTTTTTCTTTCGGCTACTCCCGTTAGGGGTCACCGCAGCGGATCATCTTCTTCCATATCTTTCTGTCCTCTGTGTCTTGTTCCGTTACACCCATCACCTGCATGTCCTCTCTCACCACATCCATAAACCTTCTCTTAGGCCTTCCTGTTTTCCTCTTCCCTGGCAGCTCTATCCTTCTCTCCATCATATCTGCTAACTCTCTCCACTTACCAGTCATACTGCCAACATTCAAAGTTCCTACCCTCAGTTCCACTCTCTTTACTTTCCTCCTCTCCTCCTGCCTCCGGACACGTCTCCCCCCTCTTCTTCTCCTTCTCCTTCTTCGGCCAACAGTAGCCCAATTTCCACCAGCACCCTGTTGGCTAACAGTACTGGTGGCGGTCGTTGTTAACCCGGGGCTTGACCAATCCGGTATGGAAATTTGTATTGTTGTCCGCATATTGATTTGGCAAAATTTCACACCGGATGCCCTTCCTGACGTAACCCTCCCCGTTTATCCGAGCTTGGGACTGGCACGAAGAAACACACTGGTTTGTGCATCCCCTGTGGCTGGTTTATTTAGATGCTGAATTGCACAAAGTAATCTGAAACAGTTTATCAAAAATGGAGCCCAACACTATCTGCCTATTAATTAACTGTTGAACCTGGCCAGTTGACTTCCTAGGAAAGGAAAACAAAAACTACAGTCAGCAGGATCCTTGGAGAAAGTAAATCCCTAGAGGGTCACTGTCAGTTACAACAGCGAAAGTCAAAGCCAGAGTCAGTCACAGTTATAGTCTTGAAGACCTCAGCCAACTAGCTACCCATCCCCTACAGAGCGTTCTACAAAATAGTCAATGCTAATCAGATGATCTATGCATCGATTCCAGGTCTTTCCAGGAAAACAGCTCTTTCTGTTTTTTTCATTCAATGCGCTGAATTTTCCATTCATTACATAGACCATATAGAAACTTTAGGTAATGGAAAAAGCTATGCAAACATACAATGATGTTTAGATATAAAAACCTGTCACACATCTGTTCCTGTGATTCCGAATACCTCAGGGTAAAATGCCATCCTTTCTACTTATTGAGGGATTTGTCATTGTTATCATGATAGACAATTGAACAAGACTGAATGGATTGCACAAAATTACCAACAGTTATGAAATATGCTTACCTCAATCATTTTTTAAGTGTTGCCATGGACTCTAATCAGGCCAATGGTAAACAAATAAAACTAAAGTATTATAAGTATGCCTCCTCCCTCACTGGAGGTATTAAGGTACATTATGACTACTAAATGTCTAAAGTAGAAATTTATCATCCTATTCTTTATTGCAATTTTTTAAGATTAGTATTATAGTTAGGATTATTATAAACTGAACATTTTTACACATATTTTTAATTATTTTGTTATTTGGAACTTTACTAATTTTAAACCACTAATTATTATGATTATGATTATCATTATTACTTACCATTTTTTCTGGAACAACATTTTGTTTCTTCTTCATATGGCCACAGCCATATTCTTCTTAGTACTAGGGGGCTCCGCCCCCTGCTCGCTTCGCTCGGCAACCCCTGGTGTTGGGTAACCCGAAATACATTGATGTATGTAAGAGATATATTGGAGTGTAAAGGTGTAGATGACAAACAAAGGAAGTAAAGAACCCATAGCATGGCACATTAGAAAGATTTATTGGAATATTTCTTTATACACAACACTTGTAGTAAAGATGGTGTGTTGTCCTTGAATGAGTTTTCCTTGGTATGGAGTATCTACAACTTTAACTTTAATGTCAGATGAATGCCGAACTCTTGAGAAGGCTACATAAAGTTGTCAATGTACAAGTACAGGCTCAGAGAGGTATATGCCAACTCTGTCCATGGTTTATCCTTGGGATTTGTTGATTGTCATGGCAAATGCAGGTTTAATGGGAAATTGGCGTTGTTTAAGTGTAAAAAGTAATTCCAGGTCAGAACTTGTAAGGTAAACTCTAGGAATCAAAACAGTATTGTTAGAATGTGATCCTGTAAGTACTTTTGTAGACTTAGCTAATGGGTGAATGTTTATGACTTCAGCGATGTTTCTCATTATCAGCTCTGTGTATTGCTTGTTTTCAGGAAGGGTCATTCGTTGATAGATTGCGTCATCTGGATCTAACTCGTAGATCTGTGCATATTTGCGTTCGTGATTTGGTTCAGGGTGCACTGTTCCAATCCGATGTAATATTTGTCCACATACACGAAAGCAGTATGGGCCATTGCCAGCTGTTGGCCTGATATTTACCCCGGTAGATGCAAAAGCAAATGAACTATTGTAGGATCCAATGCAGTCCATAAAGTTTTTACTTTCGGGTACATTGTTAGTTAGAAGCTTCTGTAGATATTCAGGAAAGTCATCTAAAGGAGGCAGTCTAACCTGACCCTTTTGACAACAACGTGTAAACTCATTAGTTGTATTGCCAGTTGTTTCTTGAGGGAAGTTAAGTACAGTAATCCCTCACTTATCTCGGGAGATAGGTTCCAAGGCCGACCGCGATAACTGAATTTCCGCGAAGTAGGGACACCATATTTATTTAATTACTTAACGTGTATTTGGACGTTTTTAAACCCTCCCTGTATTGTTTACAACCCACCCTTTACTCTATTAATAACAGGGACAACTGCTAAGCAATATGAAATCGGTAGATAAGTTTACACTTACTGTATAGCGAAGTACACGTAGCTATATATGACGTGATGATGGTGATGAATATGCTGCGCAGTAAAAATGATGACGATGAAGGTGATGATGACTTTTACTGCGCAGCCGATGACTGTATTTAACGTCTCTTCAGACGGCGGTGCCATTTCCTGGGGCACCTCCTCCATGGTTTCCGAAGGTGTATCCGTAGTAGTAGTAGTAGTAGTAAGAACTGGCTCTTTTTTGCGAGGCTGCAAAAACATTGTGATCGGCAGTTGCTGCCGCTGCTTCCTTTTCCAGTCGAAGAGCAGCTTGTAGGCAGTCATGACGTCGTCGACCTTGTTGCAAAGATTCCTAAAGCAGATTCCATCCAGACTACTGCCTTATCACGTCCACTTGCAACTCGTTTTGCGCCCTGGTTAAAGGACACTGCGGCCGTAGATCTTATATGCTTTTCCTCCTTTTTAAATAAAAAGAATCGTGGACTCATTGATGCTGTAATGGTGACCTGCAGCGGTGTAGCTGTTCCCTTCCTTCAACATATCCAAAACTTTTACCTTTTCTGCAATCATTTGCATCTTCTGTTGGCGCTTGGACACGGCCCCTGAAGCAGGAGCACGTTAATGCTGAATGAGTGAGATGAGACTTCCTGGTTAATGCAGCACTCCGTTGCTGAGCCAATCAGCAGCACACAGGAACTTAACAGCGTGCCCTGATTGGGTAGCTTCTCAGCCATCCGCCAATAGCATCTCTTGTATGAAATCAACTGGGCAAACCAACTGAGGAAGCAAGTACCAGAAGTAAAAAGACCCATTGTCCGCAGAAACCCGCGAAGCAGCGAAAAATCCGCGTTATATATTTAGATATGCTTACATATAAAATCCGCAAAGTCGTGAATCCGCGAAAAGTGAACCGCGAAGTAGCGAGGGATTACTGTAAATGACAATGACAGCAAATGATATTCATTAATCCTAATGAATGTTCACTAATAGTGGACTCATTACAGAATGCGTTGTCAGCTAATTGGCGGAGTTGTTTAGCGGCTGTTTGTCGTTCCTTTCTTTGCTGTTTATCTATTGCCTCTGCTGTTTGAGAGGCGCGTTGTAGGCGCCTGCGTTCATTAATTGTATTCAGGCGGGCTCGCTTCTGTATGTCCGTTAGTTGAGATGTTTCGTTTTGGAGCTGTGACTCCTTTGGTTGCGTTGCTTGAGAAGCGCGTTGTAGGCGCCTGTGTTCATTTTTTTATCCAGGCGGGCTCGTTTTTGTAGCCCCGTCAGTCGAGCTCTTTCTTTTTGGAGCCATGCCTGCTTTGCTTGCGGCATTTCAGACGCGCGCTGTAGGTGCCTTCGTTCATTGATTTTATCCAGGCGGGCTCATTTTTGTATCTCCATCAGTTGTGGTCTTATGTTTTGAACCCATGCCTGCTTTGCTTCCGCAGTTTCAGATGCGCGTTGTAGGTGTCTATGTTTATTGTTTTTATCCAAGCGGGCTCGCTTTTGTAGCTCCGTTAGTTGAGCTGGATCGTTTTGGAGCCGTGACCGTGACTCCATTAGTTATCCGTTGTGTACCGTTAGTAAAATGGATAATTGCACTTACTGTTAATACGGAGCGTTTTCTGTGGTTGTACTGTTAATAATGCATCACTGTAATGTGATTCACATATGCTATATGGTTTGGATGTGTGAGGACGCCGTACGTTTAATACGGAGAGTTCGTTTATTCTTATTACCCGGACCATGCTGTGTAGTGTGGACGTTTAGTTCAGAAGCGCGTTGTAGGCGCCTGCGCCTTTCGTACTTTCTCGAGCCTTCCGTACTATCTTTGTGGACCTTTGCGGACTCCGTAGTGTCTTCCGTTTGACTCTGGGGTGCAGTGCAGAATCCTCTTTTCTGTGTGGCGTTAGTTGAGCTCTTTCGTTTTTGAGCCATGGCTCCTTCGTTAGTTGAGCTCTTTCGTTTTTGAGCCATGACTCCTTCGTTCGCGGTGGATCAGACTTCGCTTGCGGTTTATGAGACGCGCGCTGTAGGCGCCTGCGCACTATGTCTCCTGTGTCCATCGCCGTGTACCTGGGTCCGTGCCTTCCGGTTTACCATTCTCGTTTAGTAATATGGATTGGATGGTTACCATGAACACAAACTGATGCCATGTTGTGTGTGATATACCACTAGCTATCTCATTAAAGAAACCCACTGCATTTTAACAACAAAAGCTTGAATACAGAAAAACACATACCACTGTCTTAAATATGTTTATCGTGGTCACATCAGCTACCAAAAAATAGCTGAGTTTATTGAAAACAAGTACCTGAAACACATTTGTAACAAAACCAACAAATCAAACAACACATTTGAGCTAAACAGTTTCCAATATTGAGCCCTCATGCTTCTCATTGTGTTTTGATATTATAATAGTACAAGATGTTAATACAGACTGTATATTAAGGAAAACATATGAAGCTAGAAATTAAAGTCTCTATAGCAATTTCCATTGCTTTATGACTGATTTTTTTCATTTATTGACACTTATTGGGATCTGATAACATTATCTGAAAAAAACATGTTTGGGATTGTCAGAGGATATTTTATTACAATTAAAATTGTAATATTATGACTAATTGGTACAAATGGCCAGAAATTCTTTTAAAGAACAGTATTCTAAATTCACATTAATTATACAAATAGTTGAATGGCAAATGTTCTAAATTCATATTAAATATACAGTTAAAGGAGTAGCAAATGTTCTAAATAAACATTTTTCCTAAGCTTTTACATGTGAAGTTGTTGATAACTCCCATGACGGTAAATTTCCAGGACCAGTTTACTTTTATTCTACAATGCTTAAGGTACTAAATGCTTATCTCATATTTTTTCACAAATTACTGCGCACTGAGGAAATTCCTAAAAATTAGAAGCTATCAAATGTTGTCCAATTTTATAAAAAGTTGATCAAGCTGACCCAACTAACTATATTTAGTAAACTTAGCACAAATCATGGGGAAATTAATGGAACCAATTAGTAAGGAAAAGATTGAGAAACACATTTCAAAAACAGAAATATTAATGAATAGTCAGCATGGGTTTTGGGGAGGTGGGTTGGCAGAGTGTGTTTAACCAATACGCTGGAATTCTATGAAGAAAAAGCAAAAGCATACAATCAGAGAGATGTACTGTATATGATATCATAAAATTTTCATTTTCAGAAAGCTTCTGATAAGGTGCCACATGTAAGATTAGTGTTTAAACTAAAGGAAGTGGGTGTTCAGGGCTTGCAATGTAGATACTGTAGTAAATTTCACAAAACCATTAGAAAGATTTTCTTCACAAAGAAAATCAAAGATACATAGAATAAATAATGCGGTGGGCTGGTGCTCTGCCCAGGGTTTGTTTTCTGCCTTGCGCCCTGTGTTGGCTGGGATTGGCTCCAGCAGACCCCCGTGAACCTGTAGTTTGGATATAGCGGGTTGGATAATGGCTGGATGGATGGATAGAATAAATAAACAAGCAATGCAGTTTATAGTATAGTACTTTGATGTCCTTCAGATCTCAATTTTATTTTAAATGGTTTTTGGTGAAAGAGGCAGACTACTTGGGGCTGAATGGTCTGTTCTCATCAACAACAACTACAGTAAGTTAAAGTCTGGTTCTTCAACAGTCAGTGCCAGAGCATAAGAGTGTTGGAAACAGTCAATTGAGCCCTTACTAAGCATCATATATCTTATTTCCACTCCACATAAAGCATACAATTTTTACCATGTTCAGTAATAGTATTATTAGAGATTTATGTAGTAACAATATATTTGCATCCTTTGAACATCATTACCACAAAAATAATCTTACATCAAAATATTTCGTTTACTACATGCTAGTTCTAGTCTGTGTTTAACACTAGAATTACCAAAGCCTATGAAAAAACTCATAATTCCACCTTAAATCCCTTCACACCTCTCCATCAGCATCTTTTGTCTTGTAAATGTGTCGCTCAACCCAAGTAGCCTACTATCCTATCCCCCCACCTATGCAGAAAGGGCAAAAAGTTTTCCCAGCTCAAGCCTTGATTATTTGGGAGTGAGGTACCTAGAGTTGTATAGGGGAAATAATATATTGTTATTTGGAACAAATGCGTTTCATCTGTGTTCCGTGTCTACAACAATCTATGTAAACACATTGTTAAAACAGAAACGTTTTTCATGTTTTCATAATAAATGACAAAATGTAGACATGAACTGTATAATATGTGAAGCCTGAAGTCCAAATATCAAATAAACACTTTCACAAAAGGTACAAGTCTAATGCGACAGCTTCCGTGGTGCAGCTGTGAGAACTGCTGACTTGTTAGCAAGAGACCGCCGGTTTGACAAAGAATGTAGCTGAAAGAGATCTAGGGTCAGTGGTTGCCCAAAATGGAAAATTAGATGCTGAGATAACCCATAGAGCAGGGGTTCTTAACCGGGGGTATGGGAACCAAATGCTGGGGGTATGGGACTTGATCTAAGGGTACTGGTATTTATTTTATTTAATGTATTAATTTATACTTGGGTAGTACATGAATGGAACGCGATAGAATCTTCGAGAACATTCAACATTTCCTGCAAATGCTTGTATTTAATTTTACATGTGTGTATTTACTACTACTTTAATTTTAAGTTTAAATTTAATACGTTTTAATTTTCATATTTAAATTTAATAAATGTATATTTACTGAACAAGCATGTATTTACTCATTTATTGGCAATGTATGTATCTCGAAGACTCTAGAAGCGCATTTTGCATTGTATATAAAGGCAGCGACTGCATGCCGTCATTCATTCTGGCAACTAATATAAGGAATGTTGATGATTATTTCGACAGTCAAGTAAAGGGGGTATGGGACCATATTGGACAATCCATTGGGGGTCTGGAGTCATCAAAAAGTTAACAACCCCTGCCATAGAGTGGAACAATTTGAAGAAGGTATTGTGTGATTGAAGAATTAAAGTGAATGTAAAGGTAAGGTTTTTAAGACCTTGGTAAGATCAGCCGTGATATATGGAGCTGAGACATGGGCAATAAAGCGGGTATAAGAGAAGAAGTTAGATATAGTAGAAATGAGAATGTTGAGATATATGTGTGAAGTTACAACAATTAGCAAAATACAAAATGAGATGATCAGATGTACAATAAAAGTGAGAGAGATGTCTAAGAAAGTACAGGGAAGTAGAATTAAAGTGGTATGGACATGTGATGAGGAGAGACAATGAATATGTGGATAAAAGAGTGATGGTAAGGGAAGTACAGAGGAAAAGAAAGTGAGGGAGGCCAAAGCAGATGTGGATGGATAAAATAAAAGATGATCTGAAGGAAAAAGGACTTGACTGGCAAGATGGTTTAGGACTGAGCTGTTTGGAGAAGGTTGATCAAGCACATCAACCCCACTTAGAAGTGGGAAAACATGAAGAAGAAGAAGAAGAAGAAAAAGTCTCAGAAATGATGAAAAGATGAGGCCTCCTAATCACGAAAAACAGGTCAGGATTGTCAGCAGCCTGCCCAGATATGGAATAGTCCGGGCCGCCAGTCCCCATTTATTACCTGCAGGCTTTAGCCTATGAAGGCCCAATGGGAAGCTGGGTTTAAAATGCAGTGAGGGTTCAAGAACATCTTATAAGGGAGATAAAACTGTAAAATGTTGTCTTATAGAAACAATACAAGCAGGAATCTTTATAAACAGGAATTATTAACAAAAAAAGTTTAAAAAAAAAACCAAATAAGACCAAAGCCACAAAGGACATAAAGTATTTTCCTGAAAGGTAATCCAAAGGAAAACAAGTCCCAGTGTTCAATCTAATGAGAAGAAACCAAGAATACCAACAAAGAATCCAATAATAAGAAACTGAAAGCAGCAAGTACAAAGCTCGTACAGAAATATATGAACCACTGCTGGACCCTTCTCTCTAACCAGTATAAAGGCAGAAACACAAGCAGTGGCCGTATGTTTAAAGATATAAAATACAAATGATAAATGATAAAGTAATACAAAACCCTGGCTGAAACATAAGAATTTTGAATTACACATATATGTGTGACACCCGAATGAGTATAAAAACAACAAGATGCTAAAAGATGGCAGAGCACATAACTTGGTGTCCTAGTTTTGGAATTCTCCCAATAAGAACTAAAATTTGCTGTGTTTGACAATTTATTTTGTTAAAAAAAAAGAAAAAAAACTTTTATTTTTGTTCTGCTGTTCTTTTTTAACTTTTATTTTGACTAATGATTTTAAAGATGTTAACAAATCATCTTCTGACTTTCTCCTGGTGTTCTGATCATTCCTGTCCCCCAAGTACCTTACCTGCTAGCTTCTCAGTTACTAAGAATGCCTTTCTGCCTTTTGATTTCCAGGTTGGTTTGTTTCTTTTTCACTCTTCTGACACACTGTCCCTCTAATAGTGATCTTAACAACGGGGAGTGGTTACTTAAAATGGTATGTCATGTTAAGTGGCATTAAACAATAAGCAGATGAAGCAAAGACCTTGTAAGGGCATTCAGTATGTATCTTTTGACCAGTGCATGTTTTTTGACCACAAAGTTTTATGCCATTGACTTAGTTTACCAATATTTTTACTTGTGCTGGTCTCTGAACATACCATTTAAAAGTGCCATCTGCCACTCTCTGAAAGGACTTTTCTAATATGTTGTATTGGAACTGACAGATATGTTCATGAAAAGGTTCACTAATGGACTGGCAGCTCATCCAGGATTGGTTCCTGCCTTGCGCTTGAACCCTGGGATAAGCTGTGCTCCTGCCCCTAAATTGGTTGAGATTGTTACTTCTAGGGTAGAATGTAAGTTTATATAAAAATATGGAAGATAAAATTTGCATAATTATATGAAATTGTCATTTTCTCATTAAACAAGTTAGTTATTAAGAATGGTATGGTCACACAGTAATAAGTGCTGGGTTTTGAATCCTGGTTCAGGCACTACCTGCATGGAAATTGCATGTTCTCCCTGTGTTAGGATAGGGCTTTTGTCTAACTGTTCCTGTTTTCTCCTCACATTCCAAGAAGTTCACTCTAAATTGGCTATGTGTGAGTGAGTAAATGTGTGTTGGTGTGAGTGGCTCCGTGACGGACTTGTACTCCATCCTGGAATAGTTCTTAACTTGTACTCAGTCATGCTGGAATAGGCTTCACTGGTTTCCTGCAGCCATCAACTAGATAAATGGGTTAAGAAATGGATGGATGGTTTTGATATTTTGAGTCTTGTGATCCTGAGTGCTGACATTTTATGACTAAAATAAAAAATTCATCCTTTCATAAGCTTCATGGCCCTCGGCCAAAGTTGCTTACAGCTTTAGCGCTTAATGTTTCTGAGTTCACTTTTCCCTTGTTTTGCATCACATATTTTATTGGGCTGGCATTTTTATAACTATTGTGTATTATGGCCATCTGAGATGTCTGACTCAAATACAAAGAATAAAAGGCTGAAGGATTTTTTTAATACAAGGGATCATCTGTTTTGAAGGAGTTAAGCAATGTAGAACATCTGGCTCAGACACAAGTTTACATTTTCTTTCTTTTTACCTCAAGAGACCTTGTTTAAATAAAGTACAAGTAAGAGGAAAAAAGAGATAAATATGTTTTCCTTCTAGAAGATGCTTCAGGCGCTTTTTATTTTAAGCAGGTTCTGTCCAAACTTTGATGCCTTAATAATGCAAGCATTTGCCAAAATTGTCCCTGTTGTTTGCTTTGCAGATTTAGTTTTGCCTGAAGTGGGCGCTAGTATCAACACATTAGACTAAAACAATGGTCTGCAAGGAGATGAGTTTGCACAAGTTCTGTGTCAACAGGATGAGAGCCAAAAAAAGAATGACATTGCTTTGGAAACATGTACTTTGTATTTATTCAAGCTAAGTTTCACAATCAGTGGCATTACGCCTGTGAGTCACATAACAAAAACACAAAAGAATTTTACAAATGAAATGCTATACTCTTCATTTAATACGTGTCAAATAAATACCATTTATTAATCAATTAGTTTTCTAAAACTGTTTTTTCCATTACATGGTTCTGAGAAGCTAGAGTGTGCCACAGCACTATGTGGTACAAAGCAAACCAGAAATGAACATGTACTGTATACATAAAGAAATGTCCATCCATTAATGGATCTGTTCAGTCCAGGCCAGCAGTCATAGCAGCATTATGGCAACCTAGACTCAATAATGGAGTTATTATGTTGTAAGAATGCTTATCAAAAAATTTAAAATGAAGTCAACTATAAATGTCCCTTTTATTTCTTATTTTATGTAAATACTATAGTATGTGCTATGGAGGTTGCTACTGTATATAAAATTACAATTGAATTATTTCTATTTATCCATTCATTTTCTACTTTATCCAGGTCTGGGTCACTGGGGCAGCAGTCTAAGCAAAGATGCCCTGATGTGACCCTTTGTTTTTAGTGGGTTATAATGGTGCAGGTGTCTTTTATGTGCCCCATAGGGCTAGAGAAGTGTCCACCAGCTAGGCTTGGTCTATTATGGCTGCCAGAAATGTGATCTGAGCTGTGAGGCAACTGTGCTAACACCACTGCACCACTGTGCCTCACACAACAACAAACTCTGACAGAATGATAACCAAAAACAAAATTTAAACAAATGACCACAAACTTAGCAATAAGTAAAAAATATATATAGATATATATGTCATTGTGCTCATGGAGCTGGAGTCTTGGGCTACACATTAGCTATGCCATGAAAGGACAGTGTGTGACAGACTCCTTCCATTATTTTTAATCACAGCTTCAGGTGCAACTGGAACTTTTTTTTTGTTTCCCTTTTATCTGCAGTGATACTTTGCCCTTTTTTCCTCCTTGAAGAAGACAGAAATACCTTGTAAATAGTAATACATTTTTTGTCATTATTATTATTTTGCAGGGTCTCATTCTGATGCTGGGAGGCAGAGGGCCCCTTTAACACTTGTTTTATCTCATAGCTGTGGCACATGGCTAATTAAGCCAATTGAGCTAGTGCACAAGGATCAGTGTTATATATCCAGTGGCAGTATTCATAATATACACAGCTAATATTACCATCAAATGAAAATACTGCAAGTCTTCTCATTTTTTTTAAATAAGTACAGAGTACAAATCATCTGGATCGGGTTGTGACATCACATATGTGCAAAGCAGATTGGGTAGCAGTCTTACCCTCGTGAAAATTCTGTGCATGGCTTCTACAGCTCTGTGATGTCATGTAGGCCTTGCAGAGCATAATGGGGTGCTGGGAAAATAAATGTTTATCTAAGCAGGCCATATGGCAAATTTCCAGGAAAATATTTAGTGAACAAAATTACCATCAAGCACAGCATATTCGATGCGAAAAACGCTTCGTGAATTTTGCTGATCAACACTAATATTGACTAGGATCACATGGCAAATCGTGTCACAAGAGGACATAAAAAACCCAGGCCTGGATATGGCACCATTAAGCACAGTCACAGTGGAGAGCCACATCAGTCTACCTGAATGTGTTTGATTAGGCTGGGGAAGACAACATCAGACACAGACACGCAAAAACAAAAAGCATCACTCCGATGAAAGAGACCTCTGAACAGACTGACCTGTGGTTCAAGAGTGAAACAGCTGCCCTACTCACTACACCAAGAGTCTACAGTAATGGTTCTCAAGGGCTGTACTGGCTGCAAATTTTGGTTCCAACCCGATTGCTTAGTTAGAAACCAATCCTTGCCAGTGACAGATCTTATTTAATGTTATAGCTTGTTAGTGCTTTCACTCTGCCATGTCAGGTCATTCTTATGTTGTAGATTTTTTTTCTATTCCAAGAATATCATTATAATATTTTGTAGCCTGATGTGGATGAGTAATTCTCAGTCCTTCACTTTCTTCTTCCATTTTTTTATTACAACAGATAGTTCATGATGAGTACACACAGGTATAAATGGAAACAAGTTAGATGGAGAACTGTTCCTTTGTCATTTGCATTTTATTGAGGAGCAATTAAAATCAGTAAACACAGCTGTTTAAGACTAAAAGAAGCAATTAAGGGCTCAAAATCTTAACAAGTGAGACAACTGAAAGGAAGCAGAAAAGTGTCACTTGAGCAACAAGTGCTTCATCAGCAATTAATGACTTCTTATGAAGCAGTTGAGTTGGAGGAAAAACCTGGACCCCCGGGACTGGCATTACAGACCTCTGCACTACGCCATTGTAAACTGTAAATGACAGGTATATCTGTTAAGTCTATAATGGTACTGCTGGGCTGAAGCCCTGCCTTAAGATGAATGAAAGTCACCCTCGGTTACACTCCAGCTTTCATACATCTTGAGAATGTCTCCTAGTATATTGGACAGACTCAATGTTTGTATTTAGTAAAGTTTATTTATGAAGTGTCACATTTTCCAAGTGGATTGGCTAGTGGACAAATGGCCTTTTTCTGTGTTTGACAGAAGGCAGGCAAAGCTTTCTCATACAGTATACACTGAACTTGGTGGATATGCCCGGAGCAGGAAGAAGACATAAAAAGGCAAAGATAAAGCTTTTAGCAACTAAAAGAAAAATCTTGGTCTCTGATTTTATTCTTTTTTTTTTTGCAGCTTACGTGTATTTGCACCTGCCTTGCCATCTTTAATCTGAATTATTGCTCGTGTCCTCAATTGTCTGCTTGGCCTTTAATACAATTACTCATGTGCACCTGTGCTTCCTCCTAAGGTCACATTGCTGTTGCTGTTTTAAGAGAAGCAACTGAATTATTAATGCTGATCTGTCACTAAATACAACGTTTTCCTGGGCTATGACAAAGCTCAAACAAAGATTGCAGAAGCTGATACGATAATTATTTGTTGTTTTTTTTTTGGTGTCCTGGTAACAGCTGTTAATGAGGAACAGGTTTGGTTTTCACTTGAGTCTGGAATTACAGTAATAAAATTAATTAAATTCAAATGGCCTAGTAATTTTATAACAGTCATAATAACTTTTAATCAGTTACTTGTTAGCTGTGAAACAGAGCTGCCAGTGCTCATCTTCTCAAATGAATGATCTGCATTGAATTTGTGAAGCTTCAAAGTAGTCCTATGGAGAGAAAATATCATACCTTTAATAAAGAAAATAATATCTAACAATCTTACTAGAAAGCAGGTGCCACTTTAGGTATAGTACAGTAGGAACCAATCCTGGGCGGGATGCCAGTCATTTACAGTGCACTTATTTACTCACATTGGTCTGATTAAGATTTGCAAATAAATTGAAAGCACATGTTTTGGGAAGCCAGAGGAATCCCACATGAACCAAAGAAAATTGAACCCAGGTCTGTGGCGATGTGGGGAGGTAAATTGGATGCACTAATCATCTTAAATTAAGGACTAGGCTTTTAACACAAAGTGTAGTTTATTTTTTATCTTTTTATCTGAATTCATATTTTTGATCATTGCTTACTCCTTCATTATTTCACAGTACTACTAATATAACTGCAAGGTGACCTAACATTACCTGGTAAACAATGTTAGTATGTTGTAATTTGCTGCCTTGTGTGTTAATTTGTGTCACAAAGGCTACAAAAAGTGCTGCTCCTGTATTCTGTGCTGGTCCTATTCCAAAAAGGCAGGCACCTCTTTACCTAATGAATACAGACCAATGGCACTTACGTCTCACATCATGAAGACCTTTGACAGGCTGGTCATGGACTGTATGAGTCCTCAATTCTACTGAGTCTATGAGTCTGTTCTACAAGGCTTACTGTTACCTGGACAAAGGTGTCAGCACTGTGAGGATTATGGTTTTTGATTTTTCCAGTGCCTTCAATACCAACCAGCTATCCCTATTAAGGGGTAAACCAGGCATATGCAGGTGGATGATCCTGTGGTGTTCTGGATAATGGAGTATACCACAGTTTGTGAGGTTCAAGGGCTGTGTTTCTTATACGGATGTGAGCAACACTGGAGCCCCACAAGGAACAGCCCTTGTCTCTGTTCTTTACTCCGTATATGTACCTCATACTATAAATTTAACACCAGTTCATGTCACTTGCAGAAATTCTCAGATGACTGTGTACTTATGGGGTGTAATGATAAGGGGGATGGAATAGAATATAGGAGTCAGGTGGAGGACTTTGTTTCTTGGTACAAAGAGAGTTGTCTGCATCTTAACATCAGTAAAACCAAGGAACTGGTTATTGACTTTCTCTGTCCAGTCACTATTCACGGAGTAGATGTAGAGGTGGTGCGCTCGTACATGTACTTGAGGGTCCAAACTAATGTCAGGTTGGACTGGTCTTGTAACACAGAGGAACTATATAAGAAAGAGTAGAGCAGGCTCTTTTTTTTATGGCAACTGTGATTCTGTAATGTGGGAAGTGACATCCTTCACATCTTCTACAACTCTGTGATGGCCAGGGCAATTTTCTATGCTGTGGTGTGTTGGACTGGTAGCATCACTTCAAAAGTGAACCCCAAATCAACAAGTTAATGACAAGGGTTTGCTCAGTTATTGGGACACACTCTGGAGCCCCTGGAAGTATTAGCAAAGGAGTGAATTAAAACAAAACTGCATGCCATTATGAACAATGCTGCACATCCTCTCCATGACACACAAGTACTGAGGATTTTAAGGCAAAGAATCATTCTGCAGAAGTGTGTCAAGAAACAGTACTGGGGCTCCTTTATTCCAACAGAAATACATCTGCATAAGGCCTCGCTGGGACTGGAACTGTCAAGTCAGAAGTTTTCTTTATAGTCGTTAAAGATAATATAATATAGATAGATAATATAAAGGGTTTCTTTGTGTCATAAATAATAACAGTAATAATAATAACAATAATATCTATCTATCTATCTATCTATCTATCTATCTATCTATCTATCTATCTATCTATCTATCTATCTATCTATCTATCTATCTATTTAAGCTTCTGTTAAAAGTCAAATTTCCCCCTGGGGGCAAATACATTTCTTTCTTTCTTTCTTTCTTTCTTTCTTTCTTTCTTTCTTTCTTTCTTTCTTTCTTTCTTTCTTTCTTTCTTTCTTTCTTTCTATTTGCTGTTAGTCAAATATTATTGTGCTTACAAAATGATTTAGAAGTGCAGAGTAGAACGAGAGTATCTTCATATATTTCACTTTAATCTTATGATTGTGATGTTATATTGTTGCTCATGACTGACACAATCAAGAGTAGGAGGCAAAGGTGTAGGTGGGACCGTCGCATTTCATCAAATTCACTATTTGTCTACTATGTCTCATCTTGCATTCACTATTTTTATACTTACTGCCTCTCAAGCTACATTTTTTTCTCCATTATTATATCTCATAAAAGCTAACATCTCCCAGTTCTCTTTTTTCTGTGTCCATCTGTGTACTCTCAGTTCTGCGTCATCTCTGCAGGCAGAGTTAGTCTGTGGGCTGTCATTCTCATCACCCGCTTACATATGACAGAAACAAAAAGATAGTGTCCATTCTGTGGAGACATTACAAGGATGCTTGATTTCAACATACTTTTAATGAGTCTTTGCCTTGTCTGTTGTTGAGAACAGTCATACCCACCCATTGACCTTTTTGTTAAGTGACCTTCTTTTTTAGGTGCAGTTTTATTTTACATATTTCTTGCACTTGTGGAGGAATTGATTTGGGGGTATGCCATCAGGCATAAATGGCAATGGTTATTATTTGAGCTAAACATTTTAAGTATGTAGAGCTCTTTGGGACCTTTCCCTTCAGCTAAATTAGTCTCAGAAATAAAGGGATGGACGTAGAGATTTGTAGTTGAATAAGAAGTGGTTGAAGCATTTGAGTGTTCCTTCACATTTTCCGGAAAATAATATGGTTGCACCATTTCTGCTTCCTTTCCACGTCAATATTATAATAGTTTGAGGTATAGAAAGTTTGGTCCAAGATGTTGTGGCCCAGGACTCCCAACTGATGGAATAGACTGGGGGAGACAGTATTTGCGAGGCAATACCTGCCATGGATTCCCACAGGGCACGCTGGCAGTTTGGGAGTTTGGTGCTGTCCTGTTGGGTTCCGTGGGGGCCACCAGGGGGAGCTGCTGAATCTTTTCTTGAACTTCCATCACACCTGAGAGTGATTCCAGGTAAGGCTAATGAACCACCTGGAGCACTCCCAGGAACAACATAAAAGGGGCCGCCTCCCTCCATTCGGAGAGCCAGAGTCGGGAGGAGGTGGACAGATCTTGCTGGGAGAGGATTGGAGGTGGAAGAGAAGAGAAGAGAAGAGAAGAGAAGAGAAGAGAAGAGAAGAGAAGAGAAGAAAGGAAAGGAACAGAAAGGAAAAGAAAAGGAAAGGTGCTTGGTTTTGTTGCTATGTGGAGTGAAGTAAAAGCACTGCCCCATGTGAATAAAACATGTGTACTGGACTTGAACTTCTGTCTGCCTGTGTGTCGGGTAGGGTGGTTGGTACGCCCCCCTGGTGGTCCACAATGTGAAATTTAATGTTGCAGAGTGTAGTCTTATATATGGTTTAGTAAAAAACGTTGCTTTATTTTTCCTTCATAATTAGAATATTTTTCCAAGTTCCTGTGCTGGTCCTTCTTACTTTTTATAATTAGTGCCTGAATCTGACATTTTCAGATTTTTGCCTCCAGTTTTTTTGCACTATACCTTTGTTTATGGGTGTGTACTTATTTCTGTGTTAGAAACTGATAACTTAAGGTGAAGGTAATGCCATCTCTCCCACTATGTACATAATTTTAAGCTCCTTCCCTCTTTTGCAGTAATTTCATTACTGATGATCTTTAAGCTTCTTCTGCTCCTCTGCTGGCCTTGTGACTATGAGCCATCTGTTGGCCTTGCAGTAACCCGGAAGTAGTTGTGTTTCGAACAGGAAGTTTGTAAAGTTGTCTCCTTCCTATATAGTTTTGAATTTGATAAGATGGAAGAAGACTTACCACTTGACATGAGTTGTATTTACATGCTTTGCTTTCAGATACTTTCTGCAAATAATCATAAAGTCCTGGTCAGATGTCTAGCTCTTCTTCTTGTTCCTTTTGAATTTTGTACACTTCATTTTGTTTTGTTCCAGTTCAGTAATTTTTTCTAATGGTAAACCTGTTTTATTATACTTGACTTCACCCTTTCTCTGCTTTATTATTCTTATTTGCATTAGTTCTTGTTTTGATATTTTTGACTAGCAATGAGCAAAATGATTTGCACAAAAATTTAATTTGCAGTGAAGCTTAGAATTTCGAGTCACACAAAAATTTACAAAGCAAATTATGTCTTTAGCACATATATTTTCATCTCATCTAGAACATTTTTTCAACATGTACAAAAGTGTGGCGAAATGTATTCTAGTTTAGAAAATGGAAAGGAGGTGCACTGGAGAACATTAATCTACAATGACATTTGTGCTTCAAAAATACATTAGGCTGAGTACATGGCCACTGGTCAAACCCCTGGAAGGATCTTGGTTTGGAACTGGCATATGAATGTGCAAGCAGGCAGGAAGGCAGTGCATGAGGCAGATGAGTGTGTGCGGAGCTGAATGGAAGGAATCATGGAAGACTGAGGTTGCATTGGAGGTCAAGCAAGAAATGATACAGTGATTTCAGCAGTGGAATAACTTGCAGCAAGCAGTATTTCTTTGATTTATACCCCAAAAAAACTTAGTGAGTTTTGTTTCTTAATTTCAAGATCACACAGCAAATACATTTTTGGGTAAATTTTGTGAAACTATGTGAGAAATGAAACTCTTCTGTCTACTGTCTCTACTCATCATTATTTTTGACCTTTGATCTCCCAAACATTTTGGCTTATGCTGCTACTGTCAACATGCATCTGATATCAGAGTCAAATATCCAGTGAGTAAGAACTGCTGTAACTGGAATATCCCTGGATCCTTGGACTCTCGTAACCACCTTCCCAAATTAGTCACTATTTATTTAGTTCAGGATAGTAAAGCAAATATCAAGCTGTAAATAAATGGCTCCAGTTTCCACCCACCCAGTTACTAAATTACCAAATGTACAGGATTAAAGGATAAAACATTTTTAGAATTGAAAAAAATGTGACACTATACAACCCATAAACCATAGACCAGCAACCTCTCCTGTATACCTGGAAAGGTACTGCCAATATTACTTTAAAACTAAGGGAAAAAATGAATAATGAATGTCTACAGCATGTTCCATGGAGAAAACAACCAAATGAAAGTACTGATGTTTTATTGAAGCAGAATAAGGGTCCAGCAGATCAAGAAAATAAATGTGAATGATTTAGTGATACTGGTAATTCCTGTTATCGCATACTGTATCTTAGTTGTCAGAGGAGCATCTTTCTTGGGTGCAATCACAAAAATCCTCCTGAGTTTATTGCTGAGATTTGATGTCAGGTGTTCACTCCTCTGGTGATTAACTGCTGAAAAAAATTCTTCACACTATGCTTTCTTCTTCTTTCCAACAGAAAATTGACAAAAACAGATTGTGAGGGATGGCCGGCCATATATTCCAGCCCACACCTCCAAACCGCCAGGTGGAGCCCTCCCAGCAGTATGGAGGCTCCCCGAATTCCAGCAGGGCCTCATGGACCATATAGTTTTTATACACAGCCCTACTGGATACCATGGGGACCACCAGGAGCCGCTGTAGGGAGGCTTATGGAATGCTACATGCCCTATAACCCGGAAATACGTCCTGATCACATGGCCAGAAGGAACGACATGCTTCCGGGTTGAAGAAAAGGAGCTTTTATCTGACCCGGAAGTGTTCATGGTCACATGGACAGAGAGAGAGAAACACTTCCGGGTCACGGACTGTATAAAGGGCTGTGAGAGACCAGAACACTGAGCTGAACTGGGAGGAAGGGTGGCTAAGTGTCTGGGAGAGGAGGATTTGTGTATTATTGTTGATTATCGAGTATTGTATGTGTAGTGTGGAGTGGAGGATGCTTAGTGCACAGTATTGTAATAAAAATAAGAAGAATTATACTTTTACCTGGTGTTTGGCGTGGTACCTGAGAGTTTGAGGGAGCCATAGCGCCCCCTACTGCTACAAGATACATTTCCCATCCAATCATCTTTTCCAAACGTTTGCTCTAAGCATCTGTCTACCAATCAGGACTCATTCAACTCTGCACATCCTGCTTGGTAGCATTCTTAAATGGGCAAACTAAACTTATATGGGACACATTCCCTTTAAAACAACATTTCCTCAACATAAAATTCCAATGATAAGAGACCAATACACTGCTACCCTAGTACTTGCAATAGTTCAGCACATTGGTAGTAAAGTGTGACAGAAATGGTTATGGGTGTGGTAGGGTAGGCCACAGAAGGTCACTGCAAACTGTTTTCTACTATCATGTGTAGATTTGGCTCTAGGACAACAAAAGATGATTGGTGAATCCATACCTAAAAAATATTGTGGGTGGAATGATTAGGTTAAGAAAACAGATTGCGTAATAGTAGTAAAGGATTTATATTCAACAAGAAGGACCTTGCAATAGATTGTAATTTTAGTGGTCAATGAAGGGATAAGGAGCCTGGGAAAATGTATCTGTTTGTATAAGAATAATAGAGCAATGTTTAGACTATATTGTAAAACTATATCAACCTTTTAATGTCCTCTTAACTGGTGCTTATATTGTTACAAAGTTCAGGAACTGGAATTATAAAAGCATGCTCAAAATAAATTTGCAATGTCAGGTTTTATTTTACTAGTTTTGCTCTGTTAGCTAATGACTTCAAATATGCCCAAAGCAGGAACCCCTTGTAGCATAACAGTAATAATTTAGATTTTTTTTTTTGCAATTTAATTATCTGAACAAATTATTCCAGATGAAACAGTAAAATGCAAACACATTAATTACTGATAATTACAAAGATATTTTCAATGAAATAATGCACATATCAATATATTATTTTATATGATAAAAAAGTTTTTCTATTAAGCATAAACAGTAAGGCTATATTTCCATGAAGTAAGGTAATAAAATGTAATTTTAGCTGGCATGTAAACAGAGACATTTAAAAAGTCATTACATACTTAAATATCTCATTTTTAAATTTCACTGACACATTTGCTAGGCAGTGTTATTCACTGTACGTGTTTTGGCAAAGATAAGACTGAAATATGGGCCGTAGTGTGGCATGACATAAAGTTCTCCAGCTGTGAAAGTGCCATGCAGTACAATTTCATCAAAGTACTAAGCACTGTGATGAATATTTTAGCAGTGACTCAGTGCTTATTTAATGGACTCTGCTAAATGAAAGAGCCCCTAGCATTCCCAAAGCTAAGATTTAAAGGTACCTGGTCTCAGTTTAAACTTTAATCAAAATGCTGCTTTACATTCAAAACCTGCTTTACATTATGAAAAATTGCATTTAATAAAAAACTAAATTATTTTGATTTTATACTGCACCTTAGAGGCATTCTTCCTTTGCTGTAGTCAGTATTCCCCAAGTTATATTTGTGAGTTTATTAATTTGTCAACAGACAAAAGGCAGAAAGCAGAGCTGGATGCTGGACAGCAAGATTAAGTTTAGGAGAACACGAGGAAAGCACTTCAACTGCAGATACAGAGAATTGTCTGAATATTAAAATCAGCAAAACCAAGTACAGTACTTGGCTTTCGCTGCACCAAAGAGCCTCTATGGCAGGTCACTTTTCAGTGAGTGGATGCTGAGTTGGTGCACTCCTATAAGTACTTGGGGTTCCACATCAATGATGGGTTGGACTGGTCTTGTAATACAGAAGAACTATGTAAGAAAGGGCAGAGCAGACTCTTTTTTCTTAGGAAACTGTGTGTCTTTAATGTGAGTAGTGACATCCTTCTACAACATTCTTCTGTAATGGCCAGTGCAGTTTTCTGCACTGTAGTGTGCTGGGCTAGGAACATCTCTTGAGGAGCTAATTAAAAGGGCAGTCACAGTTATGGAACATATCCTGAATCCCCTGGAGGTAGTAGCAAAGGAGAGATTAAAAACAAAACTAAATGCCATTATGAACAATGCTGCACATCCTCGTTCTGACACACTAACACTGAGGACTTTCAACAAACGAATCATTTAACACAAGTGTGTCAAGAAATGCTACTGGGGCTCCTTTATACCAGCAGAAAAACACCTGCATAATGCCTCACTGGAACTGCGTCAACTCAGAACTTTTATTTCTTTTTAAATTTACTTTGTTAGACATTTGTGTAAGAATGTATTGTGCCTGTGTGTATTTATTTATTTATCTTTCCACTTATGTATTTATTTAAAGAGCTTCTGTAAAAGGTCAGATTTCCCCTGGGGACAAATAAAGTATCTATCTATCTATCTATCTATCTATCTATCTATCTATCTATCTATCTATCTATCTATCTATCTATCTATCGTGACGGACAGCCAGGACGCCCCTTTGACTCTAGATCCGGGGGAGCAGCTAAGGGATCCACGCTTCATCCCCCGGAACAGTTGGTGGCAGCCTCCCTGGGTTGCATCGGGGCCACAATTTTGGAACACCGGAGCTCATTCCTGTTGGGCTCCATGGCCACCACCAGGGGGAGCTGCATGGCTTAACGAGCCTGTCTGGGTGGGAGCACAGCCACACCCGGACGTGCAGCCGAAAGTAGGTCAACGAGCACCTGCAGTACTATCGTGTGGGCTATAAAAGGAGACGACAGTCACCACTCCGGGTGCCAGAGTCGGGAGGAGGAGGACAAAGCTGCCTTGGAGGAGTAAGAAGAGTGTTTTGTGGTGTTTTTTCTTTTGTGTGTGGCTTTGGGTACTGTGTTGTGCCTGTGCGACATGGGGAAGACGTACCCAACAGGTGAAGAAAATAAATCTTTTTGTTAATTTTTACATGCCTCTGGTGTCAGTCTGTGTCGGGTCGGCACCAACAGAGCACTACTTATAACTTATAATAAATTAACTTACTGTGTTTTAAAGTTTCATATGTTATATTAATTAATTATTCACAATTAAGCACATAAGAATCAAAGTAATTTCAGTACTGCAGTATTTTCATTGTGGTAATATAACATTTGACGTATTGGAGTAAGCAAGCAAGCAGCAGATATTGCCCAATACATATTTCCTAGAAAGTTGTATCTTTGGAAATGTGATGGGGTATATTGTGGCTGATATTTTATATCGAATGTTAGGATAATGTAAAATTGTTTACATAACATTTTTCACAATTTTACAGTTGGAGCAGAGAGAATTCAAGGCTAAATTTGGCATTTATTAAATAAATTTAAATTTGAAATCATGAATTGTACTTCATATGTATGTCTTCTTATTTTATTATTACTTATTATTTGGATAATGCCTTTATTCAAGACAAAGTACAACATCTGAGATACAATTGGTTACGTTTCTTTTGTTTTCCCAGTTGGAGCACAGGCACAAACAGTGACTGTAGAAGAATGTCCTGTGTCAAAATTTGAATGTGTGTCTTGTGGATTATGTGTTAATTCTTTTTCAATGCAGGTTGGGTCCTGATTTTCAAATAACATGCATCACTGGATAAGAGAGAAATTCATTTTTAAACAGAAGAGGCTCCATGTTGACCATATCCTGGTCTTCATAATTTTCAAGAACTTTGATAAAGTTGATCCAAGACTGTTTCAGTTTAATAGTGAATTGAATACCTATGGATTTCATTAGAAATGATGGGGAGGTGCATTCAAGACAGAAACCAGGAGTCATTTCTTCATACAGAGGTGTAGTAGGATTCTATAACAAACTAAAATGACTTGCCGTTGAAGTGACATTTCATTATACATTATCTGGATAGGATATTGAGATATTTTAGCTGTTAAGTGACCAAATAAGCTTGAAGGACTGAAGGTTTTCTTTCATGTGTAACATAGAGGTTCTAATTAATTTGATAGAAAATATTGCTGCACTTTTGTGGTAGACCACACTGTTTTTGTGGGTTATTGATGGTAACCAACATTATTCACAGTGAATCTCCTTTGCCAGTTGATCCAAACAGAAGTCCACTTGCTCAACTATTTTTGTTGGCTTTTGACAGTGAATGCATAACTTTCCACCTGTTGACTTCACATGAGCAATGTTACATGTGCAGTCAACCCCATTTTGAAACAACTTTATTTGATGTTGCATTTGTACCAACATTTTCATACACACTGATACCCTACCCTTTGAATTTGACTTCTGCCATCTATAATGTTGCCATCCCTTAGGTTTTGCATGCACCATCCTGTTTAATTGTCTGCTGCTTGCACTGAAGGACCACCATTCTATGTGCTTGATTGTTTTAAGAATGGGAACATTTCAGGAAACTGCAGTTGGCACATAAGTACTTTGGGGGAGAATACATTGCAGATGAAATTACAGGAAACTCCATAGATGAAATTGTCATAAGGGACATCCAAAGACCCCATTTAAAAAATTCTGAATTTCTACACCCATTTTGTTAAACCATAGATAGTACTGTAGATAGATAAAACATCACAATCTCAAACACAATTAAGGGGACCTACTAGTAACATGCCAGTCCATTACAGGTAGACAGATTTTTATTATGTAAAGTATAACCTTTGTGTACCAAATTTTTATTCTTGTATTCTAGAAAATGAAATGACCTTTCACTTCAGCAGTTAGAAAAAAAGTCATTTAATTTTCAGTAAATGCATAGAGTTTCTACAGGCTAGAAAACAGCAGCCATTTTTGATGATTTTTTTTAAATGGAACTTTACAGAAATGAAAAATCCTCTCTTCGAAAATGAACCAAAATGCATTTTTTCTGTAAATGTACTCATAAAATTTCTATTGGGGCTGCTCTGCATTTGGGTGAAAGTAATTGCTAAGCCCCTGTGGCAGAATGGAGTGTGTGTTCTTTTCTGTCTTTAGCCTTTTGCTTCTATCTTTTTTTAATGCTCCTTGTGGAAACAACTGGCCCAAATAAATCTGTCTCTGAAGTAAGCCATCAAGAAAACCTGCCTTGCATTACAGTAGTACTTTTAAAGTACACTCTGTAGAGTCAGAGACTTCTTGCAGAGCATTCAAGCTCATTCACAAGAAAAGCGGCAGCAGGGAGCGGACTTTCTGACTTGATGAAAAATGGCCTGCCAGGGCTCCGACATTACAACTCTGTCTAGCTTCAGAGAAATTCGGTTTCGGCAGCTGAGAGCCATTTCCTGCTTTGCGATCAATCAGACCTGCCCCTCCCACCCAGTTAAAGCACTTACTAGAGTTGAAAGAGAAATTTGTGTGAGCAGACCATTCACAAGGCACTTGAGGGACTGTTTACGCTCATGGATGGCTGCCAGCCTCTTTTCCTCTTAGACCTCCTCCTCCCTATCCCTCAGCCCCCATTGCACTTAACCACATGATGGGCCGGAATGAAAAGCTGCCAATCAGGATGCCAGGTCTTCAAAGGCATCCATCATCCGGGCACACAAAGACTCCTTTGTGAGGCAGCCGGAGAGAGTAAGCGGCGGATTGAAGGCAGACAGAGAACTTGAGCCTGTCTTTCCCATAAGTCTTTAAATAACTGGCTAGAACTGCTCTTATTAACTGCCGAAGAATGCATTTCTGCGAATAATGAAATAGATATTTTTTGCTGTTCTTTATTCTTTGTCTTCTATTCCCATGCCCTCCTTCCCTTGTTTTTATTGGTTTACTAAAACGCTTTGGCTTTTGGCCCAGCAAACAGAAAATGCAATATGCACATAGGAAATGGCACTTTATTAAGGTTTATTATTTTCACTGTTATGCTTATTGTTAACTCAAGATTTCAATATGGAAAAACTGTCCTTTTTGAATGCTCTGGATCTGTCCCATTTTTAGATTTGTTCTGTTGGAAACAGCATTGCAATTGGCAAGAGATGGAAGATACGATATACCTCACTATAATACATTCTCGCTTATGCTGCAGCATTAAAAAGTCCTAACACAAGAGGGAATCGCAAGTAGTACTACAAACTGACTCTGCTAGTTCCTTTCTGCTGAGTAAGTCGGGACATTAACCCAAACATAATATCGTCTGAATTAGGAACGCTTTCTGGAATTAAAAATACAGGATAAGCCTAAGTGAGTTTTAACTGCTACCCTCACAGTCAGCAAGACTGAAGGGATATGACCTTTTTAAAAAAACAAAACACACAAAAAAGATCTAATCTCAAACTAGCCACCTCCCAAGTAGAGGATGGAGTTCAGAAGGCTGCAATCACGTCAGTGGGTAAACAGCTCTAAAGAGCAGCCTTGAGAGAATGATGGGAATGAGTCAACTAAACACAGTGAGGTAATTGCATGTGCCAAGTTTACCACACTGGTTTGTTGTGTTGCCTCATGATTATTTTACTTTCCATAATGAGCTAATAATAATTGTGTTAAAAATGTTTTTGAGTGCAGCATATGCAATTATCCCTCAGGTGTTTATCTCTACAGTTCTAACAAGCTAATTAATTCAGATGTTTTGGTGAGTGTCTGCAGTCTTTGGGATGATGGGAGGTACTGCATCTCTTCATGTTATGAGAAACTTGCAGGAATTATTCAAGAGAGGCAGTTTAAAGAATTCCATAACGCTTGACTTCTCAAGGTGACAGAACATATAAATACAGGAATGCTGAAAAGGAGAATGAACATCTGCACCGGAAGTTTGATGGAAGATTTTACTGGACCAACTAAGCAGAAATTAGAAAAAGAAAGGTGAAACAAATAATTTGAGAATGTGGCGGGCGACTGGGGGCGGTACCTATCCGGGACGCCTGGAAGAACCAGGAGAGGGACTATGCCTCCTCCGGACCACGAGAGGGCAGCCGCCCTGGTTTGTATGGTGGACATGGGAACAGAGCATGGAAGCTCAACCCTATAGGAGGACGCCTGAGAAGCCCCGGATGTCAGCACTTCCGCAACACCCAGAGATGCTAGCGGAAGGAAAACCAGGGATTGCTTCTGGGTGCTCGTGCGGCACTTCCACCACAGCAAGAAGTGCTGCAGGAAGCTCATCAGGGGGCACCTGGAGCACGTCCGGGTGGACTTAAAAGGGGCCGCCTCCCTCCATTCGTCAGCTGGAGTCGGGAGGAAGAGGACATAGCTCGGAGGAGAGGAGTGGAGGCGGTGAAGGAAGGCTGGATAGTGAGAGGCCCGGACTGAGGGTGTGTGGTGCTGGGGAACGGGGTTGTGTGCACTTGTGTTAAAATGTATAATAAACATGTGTTGGTGTTTGAACCATCGGTGTCTGCCTGTTTGTGCCCGGAGCGGGTCTCCACAACTGTTAATGAAGTTCATGTCCAGATTCAGCAACATTCCAGCTTTTATACTTGTATTAGTAATACTGCATTATTGTCATGTGTACAGAGTACAATGCAATTCTTACTTTCATGTCTGATCATCATGCAGTTCAGTGCCACACTATGGGGCCATGTTTAACAAGAATGCATGAAAACACAACCCACTAGCTTGTGGCTTAGCACTCCACTGATTTACAGATTGTAGGACCCCTTTCATTCATTCACGAGGCTGTGAAAGGTACTCTATAAGACAGAGAGGAAAGGCACCACATCATGGACTTGTCGTTGTTTACAGTTTTTTCAGGTAAGCATTAGATTTTCAAGCCATCACCATTTTATTGGTAACTTCTGGAAATTAATTTCTGACAAAATAAGAGAGTTGACTGCGGTGGGCTGGCGCCCTGCCCGGGGTTTACTTCCTGCCTTGTGCCCTGTGTTGGCTGGGATTGGCTCCAGCCGACCCCCGTGACCCTGTAGTTAGGATGTAGCGGGTTGGATAATGGATGGATGGATGGATGGATAAGAGAGTTGATGAAGGCCTGGGGCCTCATGTATAACGCCGTGCGTAGAACTCACACTATAACATGGCGTAAGCACAAAAGCGGGATTGTGCGTACGCACAGAAAAATCCAGATGCAGGAATCTGTGCGCACGCATACTTTCACGTTCTTCCACTACATAAATCCTGATTTGCATGAAAAGTAACGCATGTGCACGCGCCTTCTGTCCCGCCCCAACTCCTCCCAGAATTACGCCTCTTTGAATATGCAAATCAATATAAATAGCCTTCTGTGAAAAGACAATGGAAAAAGCACGGGAGAAAATATAAGAATTTCAGCGAATACCAAGTGGAGGCAAAGGAAAAACGTACTATTTGTTGGTTTAAACAGTGGTATAATCAACAAAAGGAAGCTGATCGAGTGACAGAGTGTGGGAGAAACTCGAAGGCTCAACTTCACAAAGTCGCACAGTGCCCGAAATAAAAAAGAAATTGCATATCAAAGTCGCCGTGAAAAAGCAAGTCGTAGCCCACCGTCTGAGTGTCATATGAAAGCTTATTAGGGTACAGACAAAAAAAGGCACACAGTGGGGAAAAAAGCACGAAATGTCAACTTTAATCTCGAAATTTCCACTTTAATCACGTAGTTTATTTTGCCATTAAAGTAGAACATCATAAACTTCATCTTAAAATCGTTTAATTTACTAGTTTCTCAAATCCCATTGTAACTAAAGTGGCATGTTAAATGCTTTGTTCTGTATTTGATCTTCTTTGTACTCTGTGTATGAATCACTACCTGCTTTTTAAACGGGCTTTCTCTTTCTCCGACAGGACACAGAATCCATTACATTCGTGATATTACAGCTCTCTGAATAATTAAAATACTGAGATGTATACGTGATATCTTTTTCATGATGATAGGAATGAAAGCATGTTATTAAACATGGGAACACGGTGGCGCAGTGCTTGTTCATGTCTCACGCAAGAGGCTTGCTGTGCCATGCGCAACCTTCAATGAAATAATTTATCACAGCAGTACTGTCTCTTTCAAACGTACTAACCTCCAATTCCTGTCCTTACTTTTCTTTCTCCAAAAACTCAATCGCCACACAATAAGCTATGTAATAGACGTGAAGCCATCTGTAAGCTTAGAACTTCGATTCTTCAAAACTTTTAAGGAACATTGAAATATCTTAGTAGTACGTGTTTAATTATTATATCCGTCTATCTTTCCAGTGTCGCGTCAGCACCAGCAAGAATACAGCGCAAGGCAGGAACAATTACTGAACTAGCTAGCGCTGCGGCACCGTGTCCTCACATGTTTAATTATAAACAATACAGATTATTTAAATGAAGTTAAAGTTTTATCTGTATAATATAATCAACATGTTTTGCTGCATTTCGTCTTAGAAATGAATACCGTCATCACATGTAAATACGCCCTTTATAAAGTGGCGCAGGTTGTGCAATATTATAACTGTAGTGCAAGTTTACAGTGGGGTAATTGTATTTATAAGTCCAAACATTTCTACAAGGAGCACTTGATGGACTGATTTAATGTGTTTAGAGTTCTTGGGATGAAACTGTTTCTAAACCGCGAAGTCCGTACAGGGACTAAAGCGTTTGCTGTGGCTCAGGCAGCATCTGCTTCATGCTGTGTACCGATAATTCTCTTTCCAATCAGCTGCTGCTGTGATTTCCCACTCAGATACAGTGATATAAATACTCCGAGTGGTGCAGTGAGAGTAATGTGGGAAAAGATGATCTGCTGTGGCAACCCTTAACGGGATCAGCTGAAAGAAGATGCAGTGAGAGTAACAACGCTAAAGCAGTTATGGTATTTGGAATACTATGGCTATTCCCTGGACCATTATATTGCTGCAGGTTAATTACAATCAGATGCATTACACTAATAAACAATATGCAGTTAATTTCAGTGTATTTATAAAGCCGCGCCAGGAATGTGGATTTAAGAATGAAAGGGTGATCACACAGGAACAGTAGCACTGCTTTGACGCTGGGTGCCGCCAGTCTGCAAAACCGGGCGGAGAAATTGCGTACGCCAAGGAATGAGTTACCGTGGAAATGTGCGTGGCTTTACGCCAAGTTTAGGTTTTATACATCGCGATTTGAGCGTGGAAAGGTTCGTACGCAACATTTCTGTGCGTACGCACCGTTTATACATGAGGCCCCTGGAGATTCTGAAAGTAGCAAATATGTTTTACATGATCATGCCATGTCAGTCTTCCACTGTCTACTGTCTTTGAATGCCCATTATAGATGAAACACATTCTTTTCATCTTATCTGATATCTACAACCATATTTTTTTTGCATTGTCAAGTGAATATTGGAGTAGAGATTTTTAAAGGAGGATATTGCCCCTGGCAGCAAACTGCTTTACTCGCCTATTGTATGCAACATTTAAGAAGAATTACATGTATACATTTGAAGCATATTAAAAAAGTGTGTTTTTAATACTAACTGAAGTTTGTTAAAATATTGACTTTTTTTGTTTTGTTCCTGTTTTTGTTGTCCTGGTTCAGTCACCCTTTGCTATTGATCATGGAGAAACATATGATGGTAATTGCAGTTGGCTACCATGAAAACCTGATGATGCGTTCATCATTTGCAGTGTCACACACCCCCTGGGAACAAGGCAACTGCAAGCATGAAGTGTCAGCAAAGAGCAAAGGCAGGGTCCGACAAAGTCCAAGGAGAAAGGATAAAACATACCTGTAGAAAAAGAATAGTGAAAATGTGATTAAAGAAGGAAGAGCATCTATATCTCTACTGAGCTAGAGAAGGAGGCAGCCAGAAAAAATAGAGACAGACATCTAATTCTCTTGCAGAGTTCTAGGAAAACTGTCAAGTATATCTGACCCTCATTAGAATGTGAAAGTGAGAGAGGATGAGGATGTCTGGAAGAGAGCAGCAAAAAGTCTCAGGCTAACAGAGCACAGAATATTTTTCTCTTTTGAGAAGTCAGGATGTAAGAGGACCTGCCCAGAAGATATGGCACTCTCCTGAAGACTAAAGACTAAATAGCTCAGGCAAACCACACTTCACTAGGGGGGAGCTGTATCCTAGTGTCCTTGGGTCATTCTGAAGAAGTTTTAAGTTAAGAAAACACTTTTCTCATATGAAAGAACATGACATTCTGTATCCTGCTTTTTACGTATGACTAGTGACACACATGGACTTCTGGTCGCATGCATTTCTTCTACATTTTCATTCCTGCATTCTGTATCCTGCACTTGATACTCTTCTATTATGGTGTTTCTTGTGATATCATTGGCCTCTGTGATTTGCTTGATGCTCAGCAAATGTCACTGGTCTTGTCTATCTTCCCTCCATGTTGCCTCATTTGCAAATCACTTTGTCATCATAAACCCACAAGTGTAGGTCAATTTGCAGAGGCTGCTACTACATCAGATATTTTGAATTTCCAGAACATATCAGGTGATAAGCTTCTGATCATGACCAAGATCAAAGTTCCAGCCCAATTTTTACAGGACCTCAGGCTGCATGCATTTATCTGCAGTTCTTTCATTCTCTATCCAGTACTTGATGCTCAGTAGATGGAGCTGCTCTTTTTCTTCTACTTCTTCTTCCTATTATGGAGTTCCTCATCACAGCACTGTCATCTGATTTGCTTGACGCTGTAGATGTTGATGGTCTTCTTTTTCATTCTGTCATGTCACTTCATTTGCTGAACACTATCGTAATAAACCCACAAGGGCAGATCAATTTGTTTGCTGCTACCACAAATATTTTGAATTTTCAGAATGCATCAGATTCCTATCAAAACCAAGATCAGGGGGCTAGCCCCAGTAGTTTGTGAGTAACCATGTAACATACAGACAGACCATATATATATATATATATATATATATATATATATAAATAAAATTAAGTATTCTTTTACAATGAAGTAATTGATTAGTTTTGATTGAGTTTTTTTTCTTTATATAATGTTGGTTAACTGCTTTGCAATTAAGGCTGCACAAGGGACTACGTTAATACTACAGATTTATTCCACTATTGGATATTAGGCAGCCTGCCTCACTCATGTTATTTTATTTGTTTTTAATTGTAATTTTAAGGGTTGATAAAATAGACACTGTAAATGTGTAAACAAAATGTATGCCATTTCTGTTGCCTAAATATGAGCATCAAGTTGGCAGAATTTAACACAGTTATTTGAATGTTGTCTGCATTCATCATTTTCTGGAACTCTGAAGCTGTGTCTGTCCTAATTAAAGAGCATCCCTGAGAAGTCATACAGCTTAAACTGTTTCAGATAACCATGTAATCAGGCAATAAAATTATAATAAGATTGCTACTACTGCTATGCATCATGTATCCATCCATTCATTCTCCTGTCTACTTATGAAATAAACAGCAACAGCAACAAATTCAAAGCAAAATCTCACCATAAAGAGGCTTCCTCTTTATTTCAAGAAGGCTCAGACTTAAGTGTCACATTAATCTGACTGCAAATTAGTCTGTGGGTCTAAGTGCTTCTTGCAACTAGTTCAAACCAAAAAGAACAAACTGAAATTCCCTAGAATAAAGGCATAGTAATCCAGATTCTACTTTAATATACCATGCTGCAGTGTAGCCTCAAAAGAAATTGAGGTGTATGAAGGTTGCCCATCATGGTAAAATTCAGAGCAATCCCCAATTTTAGACTTGTATTTATTACTTGAGACAGTGTTTTTTTTTAATATAATAATTGTGAAATCAAATGATTCTTTGGTAGTCATACTACCAATGTAATGCAAATTAAATAAGTGCTGGAAGTTTCTTATTAAGCACCATTAAAAGTTAACCCTATCCATCCATCAATTTGTCAATGATTCTGCTTAGTACAACCCAGTGTCAAAGGAGACAGGCCCAATCATGGCAGCACCAGGCACAAGACATGAACTAAACCTTAGCACAATGCCACTCATCGCAGGGCATAAAAAGCCAAACTTGGTCAGCTGGATATTTCCAGTTAATTTAATAGTTGAGCCTTTCGGAGGAGAATACAGGCTCAGGCGAACTAGCAAACTCCACACATAGAATAACCAGACTAAGATTGATCCCAAGTCTTTTGAGCTGTGAGATGGTGCATCAATCACTGCACCACTCTCACATTTTAAGAAAACTTTGTCAAAGTCACAGTCTATGTAATAATAAAGTATGTTACACTGATATATTGGTATACCCTCTGAAGTAAAAAATGTTGCCCAGGTATTCAACTTAATATAAAGATAAGTGTCTGTGTGTCTTTCTGGTTGCTCTGTCTCTGTCATTCCAAAAAATGGCACATCCCCAAAAATTGTAGTAATATAATTCATTGCATTTGTCATTCCAGTGAATGGTGCATAACAAATATTAACACTGCATTTATGAATCCTATACCAAATAGCATATAACAGAGACATATGCATTGCATTTGCCATTCCAACACATGGCACATCAGAAACATTTGTAGTGATACATTTCATTACTACAAATGTTTGTGGTGTGCTTTCCGTTGGAATGAAAAATGGAAAACATTTTATTGCAGCATCCAATTACAAAATACATTCCAGTTGATGGTGCCCTGCAAATGTTAACCTGATGTCCATGTTGATTACTTAGATTTGAACACATCTTAGACGGGTAGCACAACTATTCATCCATCCATCCATTATCCAACCCGCTATATCCTAACTACTGGGTCACGGGGATCTGCTGGAGCCAATCCCAGCCAACACAGGGCGCAAGGCAGGAAACAAACCCAGGGCAGGGCACCAGCCCACCGCAGGTAGCACAACTAGTATTTATGTAATGCATTAAGGTAAGGAAGTACATATTTATGTTTTTAAAAGGTGACAATTTTGTCAATGTGGGTTGAAATGCAAGTGTCATATCCATCATCTACACTACCTGTCTATCAGTTTGATTGAATGCCCTAACTGTGCAAACTCTTGGCTGGGTTGGAACTTCTTTTTATTTCCTGGCTTAGGGCTGTTTCATGAGTAGATGTTTAATTCCACATTAATAATTGGATGGCTTGTTGAATTATTGAATCCATGGACAGCGGAAAGCATCCACAGTAGAGGGGATGGGGAGATTGGGGATCATAGACATTGCTGCAGAGACAGCACCAGTTGTGGAATTTGAAAATGTTATAAAGATGATCCATTCAACGTTGATTTAAACTTCCTACAAATTATGACACTGTATTGACATCAAAGCCTAACATTATTAGTACCTCATATCATAAAATGGACTTGAATAAATGTTTACCATCAGGAAACAGTAAAAGTTATTTTTTAAGTTTTTTAAGACCAATATCGATCACTGATTTCATGTTACTTGATCTGCCAATTCTGATACTGATTCAGCTTTTTTTATCGTTTATTCCTTTAAAAAATATTTAACATTAATCTCCTGCATAACCAGACACATAAAAGCCTTATGTCCTGTATTTAAAGTGTGTATTTTTATAATTAAAATATAGACCATAGATGTTAACCTCCTTTAACTGCCACCTTATCGTGGTGGAGGGGTTTGCGTGTCCCAATGATCCTAGGAGCTCTGTTGTCCGGGGCTTTATGCCCCTGGTAGTACCACCCAAGGCAAACTGGTCCTAGGTGAGGGATGAGACAAAGAGCGGTTCAAACCTTCTATGATGAATGAAAACTTTGGACGCCGTTTTCCCTTGCCCGGACGCGGGTCACCGGGGCCCCACTCTGGAGCCAGGCCTGGAGGTGGGGCTCGATGGCGAGCGCCTGGTGGCTGGGCCTGCACCCATGGGGCTCGGCCGGGCACAGCCCGAAGAGGCAACGTGGGTCCCCCTTCCCATGGGCTCACCACCTATGGGAGGGGCCAAGGAGGTCGGGTGCAGTGTGAGTTGGGTGGTGGCTGAAGGCGGGGACCTTGGCGGTCCGATCCTCGGCTACAGAAGCTGGCTCTTGGGACATGGAATGTCACCTCTCTGAAGGGGAAGGAGCCTGAGCTAGTGTGCGAAGTTGAGAGGTTCCGGCTAGATATAGTCGAACTCACCTCGACGCACAGCTTGGACTCTGGAACCAATCTCCTTGAGAGGGGCTGGACTCTGTACCACTCTGGAGTTGCCCCCGGTGAGAGGCGCCGAGCGGGTGTGGGTATACTTATTGCCCCCCGACTTGGAGCCTGTACATTGGGGTTTACCCCGGTGGACGAGAGGGTAGCCTCCTTTCGCCTTCGGGTGGGGGGACGGGTCCTAACTGTTGTTTGTGCGTATGCACCGAACAGCAGTTCGGAGTACCCACCCTTTTTGGAGTCCCTGGAGGGGGTGCTAGAGGGCATACCTTCTGGGGACTCCCTCATTCTGCTGGGAGACTTCAATGCTCACGTGGGCAATGACAGTGAGACCTGGAAGGGCGTGATTGGGAGGAATGGCCCCCCTGATCTGAACCCGAGCGGTGTTTTGTTATTGGACTTCTGTGCTCGTCACGGATTGTCCATAACGAACACCATGTTCAAGCATAGGGGTGTTCATATGTGCACTTGGCACCAGGACACCCTAGGCCTGAGTTCGATGATCGACTTTGTGGTCGTGTCGTCTGACTTGCGGCCACATGTCTTGGACACTCGGGTGAAGAGAGGGGCGGAGCTGTCAACTGATCACCACCTGGTGGTGAGTTGGCTTCGATGGTGGGGGAGGATGCCGGTCAGGCGTGGTAGGCCCAAACGTGTTGTGAGGGTCTGCTGGGAACGTCTGGCAGAGCCCCCCTGTCAGAAGTAGCTTCAACTCCCACCTCCGGCAGAACTTCGACCATGTCCCGGAGGGAGGTGGGGGACATCGAGTCCGAATGGGCCATGTTCCGTGCCTCTATTGTTGAGGCGGCTGACCGGAGCTGTGGCCGTAAGGTGGTCGGTGCCTGTCGTGGCGGCAATCCCCGAACCCGTTGGTGGACACCGGCGGTGAAGGATGCCGTCAAGCTGAAGAAGGAGTCCTACAGGACCCTTTTGTCCTGTGGGACCCCGGAGGCAGCTGATAGGTACCGGCAGGCCAAGCGGAATGCGGCTTTGGTGGTTGCTGAGGCAAAAACTCGGGCGTGGGAGGAGTTTGGGGAGGCCATGGAGAACGACTTTCGGACGGCTTCGAGGAGATTCTGGTCCACCATCCGGCGTCTCAGGAAGGGGAAGCAGTGCAGTGTCAACACTGTATATGGTGGGGATGGTGCGCTGCTGACCTCGACTCGGGACGTTGTGGGTCGGTGGGGGGAGTACTTCGAAGACCTCCTCAATCCCATTAACATGCCTTCCAATGAGGAAGCAGAGCCTGGGGACTCAGAGGTGGGCTCCCCCATCTCTGGGACTGAGGTCACCGAGGTGGTCAAAAAACTCCTTGGTGGCAGGGCCCCGGGGGTGGATGAGATACGCCCGGAGTTCCTCAAGGCTCTGGATGTTGTAGGACTGTCTTGGTTGACATGCCTCTGCAACATCGCATGGACATCAGGGACAGTGCCTCTGGATTGGCAGACTGGGGTGGTGGTCCCCCTCTTTAAGAAGGGGGGACCGGAGGGTGTGTTCCAACTACAGAGGGATCACACTCCTCAGCCTCCCTGGAAAAGTTTATTCAGGGGTCCTGGAGATGAGGGTCCGTCGGATAGTCGAGCCTCGGATTCAGGAGGAACAGTGTGGTTTTCGTCCTGGTCGCGGAACAGTGGACCAGCTCTATACCCTTAGCAGGGTCCTGGAGGGTGCATGGGAGTTTGCCCAACCAGTCTACATGTGTTTTGTGGACTTGGAAAAGGCATTCGACCGTGTCCCTCGGGGAATCCTGTGGGGGGTACTCCGAGAGTATGGGGTACCGGCCCCCCTGATAAGGGCTGTTCGGTCCCTGTACGATCGGTGCCAGAGCTTGGTCCGCATTGCCGGCAGTAAGTCGAACCCGTTTCCAGTGAGAGTTGGACTCCGCCAGGGCTGCCCTTTGTCACCGATTCTGTTCATAACTTTTATGGACAGAATTTCTAGGTGCAGCCAGGGCGTTGAGGGGGTCCGGTTTGGTGGGCTCAGGATTGGGTCACTGCTTTTTGCAGATGATGTTGTCCTGTTTGCTTCATCAGGCCGTGATCTTCAGCTCTCTCTGGATCGGTTCGCAGCCGAGTGTGAAGCGGCTGGAATGAGAATCAGCACCTCCAAATCCGAGACCATGGTCCTCAACCGGAAAAGGGTGGAGTGCCCTCTCAGGGTTGGTAGCGAGATCCTGCCCCAAGTGGAGGAGTTCAAGTATCTCGGGGTCTTGTTCACGAGTGAGGGAAGAATGGAGCGTGAGATCGACAGGCGGATCGGTGCGGCATCCGCAGTAATGCGGGCGTTGCATCGGTCTGTCGTGGTGAAAAAGGAGCTGAGCCGCAAGGCGAAGCTCTCAATTTACCAGTCGATCTATGTTCCTACCCTCACCTATGGTCATGAGCTATGGGTAGTGACCGAAAGAACGAGATCGCGAATACAAGCGGCTGAAATGAGTTTCCTCCGCAGGGTGTCTGGGCTTTCCCTTAAAGATAGGGTGAGAAGCTCAGTCATCCGGGAGGGGCTCAGAGTAGAGCCGCTGCTCCTCCGCATCGAGAGGAGTCAGATGAGGTGGCTCGGGCATCTGATCAGGATGCCTCCTGGACGCCTCCCTGGTGAGGTGTTCCGGGCACGTCCAACCGGGAGGAGGCCCCGGGGAAGACCCAGGACACGCTGGAGGGACTATGTCTCTCGACTGGCCTGGGAACGCCTTGGGATTCTCCCGGAAGAGCTAGAAGAAGTGGCCGGGGAGAGGGAAGTCTGGGCATCTCTGCTCAAGCTGCTGCCCCCGCGACCCGACCTCGGATAAGCGGGAGACAATGGATGGATGGATGGATGGATGTTAACTGTTCATTTCTTATTAACAAAATGAAATTATGTAGGCTTATTGTTCAGTGACCATAAAATACTAAAATAAATACATGTTCCTTAAAATACATACTTTAACTAATATGATAAGTACAAAAGTATTTATCCATAATACGTACAGCCTGTAAGAAAATAAAATACTTCTCAATTACAAGCAATGCCTAATTAAAATATGTGTTTTTCACCATTTCTAACAAAAAAAAGTATTACACTGTTTGCATAAAGTTGCACAGGAGAGTACAGAAGGTTTTCCAAGGAGTAGAAACTTTATTGCTCTTCTGGCAGATACAAACACAAGTCTATTTCAGAGGCGATCTGGCCTCACAAGGAACAGCTGTCAAACATGACACAAAGTCTTCTTCATCAAGGGGGTACATATATATATACTAGTCATTTAGCCCGTTACAATAACGGGAGCTAGAACAGTAGTGCATAAACATTAGTAGGAACAGTCTATATTAAATGGCAAGGGACTTTGACCTCATTCTTTTTGTTGGTCGTATTTTTCTTTCTTTCAGCCTTTCTTTTGTTGATGTTTACTTGCTGAGCTGACCGTTCTTCGTGGGCTGCCGTCGTGTATTGTGTGTCTTTAATTTTCTGTGACAGTAATACTGTCTTTTACGGCTCTATTCAATAAGGGCGCGTACAAAAAGGCGAGCTTCAAAAGGGCGACCTCAATTGAGCGCGGCGAATAAAGGCGTTCATAGGTAATTTAGTTCAAATGGCTCTGGAATATGTGAAGAGCAACAAAGGTGCAGATCTTTATTTACATGCGCCTTTATTCGCTGCGCCCAATTGAGGTCGCCCTTTTGAGGCTCGCCTTTTTGTGCACGCCCTTATTGAAGGATACCGTCTTGTACGTCCGCTGGCTTGTACGTCCGTAATCTACCTTTAATTTTCTCTGTCGGTAATCTAGGCGTGCGCGTCGGTAATATGCCTTTAATCTCCTCTGACAGTAATACTGGCTTGTATGTGGCTGTAATATGCGTCACTGTATTGTGTACCTTTAATTTCCTCTCGCAGCAATACTGGTTTGTATTTCCGTAAAACGCCTCTAACTTTCTCTGACAGTAATATCGCGAGTCGCACCGTGCCCCGCGCATGCGCACTTCATCAGAAGACACCCACACACGGACACCTGGACACACATAGGGATTTAATATATATAGATATATTGTGGCGGACAGCCCTTTGACATATGTTCTGGGCTGCTCAGCACCTCCCCCGGCACGCTTGGTGGCAGCCTCCCTGGCTGATGGTGGTGCCTCAGCTTCCCGCAGGGCTCCATGGGAGATGGAATGCTCCATCTGGGGTGGCCGCCAGGGGGCACTGCATGGGTCCCTGAACCTGGCTGGACGATCTTCAGCCCCACACAGAAGTGCAACTGGAAACAGGTGATCAAGCACCTGGAGCACTTCCGGGTGGGCTATAAAAGGGGCCAGCAACCACCACTCAGTGGCCAGAGTCGGGAGGTGGAGGATGATGCTTGACGGGAGGAGTGGTGGTGCGAGAGAGGAGTGTGGTTTTTGTGCTTGTGTCTATTTGGACTGTGTTGCGGCTGGGGGGATTACGGGGAAGATGTGCCATCCAGCTGAAGAAAATAAAAGGTTCTTTGTGTTTTTACACGTGCCTCCGTGTGAGTCTGTGCCGGGTCAGGCGCTTATATTGCGCCATATTACAATATATATATATGTATGTACTCACACAGTCAATTAATTTATGTTGGCAATTAAACACTGTAAATATACATGCACTTTTTTATCATTTTAAATCATTAATTGCACTACAGCTTTTTGCTGCTAAAATATACATTTACTATATTTATACAGATGTGTTTTTTTCTCCATTGTATCAGCTAGTCATTTGTTGTTCTTGAGGTGTACTCATAAATATGGATTACCACTTCAGTTATGTAGTACTTGTTTCTTACCAAATCTTATGCTGTATGACACAGGGCAACAAGTAATAAACAGTGCAAATCGGATAGTTGGAACACAGCCACCAAATGAAATTAGGAGACCCTACACCGAAAATCCTCTGTCATAGTGACTGGACTGTGAAAAGAATAATGAATTATTGCCAAACTCTTGTAAATCAGTCAGGAAACCCACACCTTTTGAAAGCAAAGTGCCAAATATAAAATCCTGCAAAGGGTGCAAAGCCTTCATCTTGTGTTGCTATTGATAGCACATAGTTCATTTTAAAGCAATCTTGATCACTTCCTGTTTTGAACTTAAATGGCTTCACTGAAGATGGACTTGAATTTTAGGACGTAGACTTACAAAAGCCATATCACAGTTTGCATGCATACTAATACATTCACACTGAAACAGTGAAACATTGGAAGTAAACAAGACAGCATGCCCAACAAAAACATTCAAACCACAACAAGTGGACAGTTAATCCGAGAAATCTACTCTGGACCCAAGCTGTGTGAGTCAGAGACACAAAATGTTGGTTCAGTGTGCCAAAAGTTATAAAAAGCTATGGCATGAGACCTGAGATTGGGCTGATGTCCTTTACGTGGCATGGCCAGTGTTTATCTGAGCCTGTAATTTACAGTAGATGCTGTTTTGTTTTTAGTTTGTCCATCTTTCTGTAAATTTTCAAGCACCCTGAGCACTTCTAATTACATTTGGTGTGTTTGTTGAAACCATTACTCATTTCTTTAATGTGGTGTATCACAGAGCGACAAAAGGAAATTATGCTTTCCATTGATGTAAAGTAATTGTTTGAATGGATCCATGGGAAATAACATTGGATTGAGAGTGGCTACTTTAACATATGATCACTGTTGCTTTTAGAAAGATAAAGACTAGGGATTGCAGTTTTAAGATTTCTGAACAGATGTAGCAGTGGCTTGTTGTGTTTCATTTTAACAGATGGCCACTTACTCTTCTTATTGTTTCTGTTGCTTTCCTGTCATTATTATACATTAACCTGGAGAGCTACAGTATAAATACTTTTTACTCTAAGCCTTCCAGACTTACAGGATGCTAAATTTTCAAATTTGTTATCACTTTTGTGACACCAGCCAAAAGTCAAGCAAAATATGCATTTATATATCTTGCTGTTGTAAATCTCGACAGCAACAGTCTTTTAAGGTCTTTCCTGCTTCTTGGAAAGACTCCAGTGCTCAGCCCTGACATCGCCATTCTTGAATGATTTAGTTTCAAATTTACTTGCCTAATTTATCTAAATATGTGTCCCTTTGTGTTAAAACGGCCTATAAAATGCAGCCAAATGCATAATTTGGTGATTAAGACGTTTTACAGTGACTCCTGATCTCCAGTCATGTAACATTCCAAGAGTTTTTTTCAGGACATGTACAGCTAGCAGGGAGGAAGCAGCTCTCTGACAGGAAAGTGAAATGATGGCCACTGGAAAATAAAACCGCACTGACATAAAGTATATGGGGTGTATTGCTGAGGAGGCAGGAAAGCTGAAAGACACATTCAAGTACAGCCAGGGAGCACAATCTCATGATGATTTAGCATTTTATATGCACTATTTTATGAGTAGGTGGTCTTTCCTTAATCTTTTTTCTTTGCACATGTAAATGTGATCCACAGAAAGAAAGCAGTTAAACACATAACCGTGTGTATGTTGTGCTTTGGTTAGCATTGCTTTGTTTGAAGATGTAAAAAACTTTTGGACAGTTCATAAAACAACAAAAATAACCAATATACCGTATATACTCACATTTTACCATATAATTTCCAGTATGTTATAATGTCGGTTGTATAAGTTGAATGTGGAAAACTCACGCTATTGGTCCCAGAGGTTATGATATGCTATGGCCCACCTGAGAGAGTAACCACGCAACACACTGCCTTTTTTTTTAAAAAAGTATTGTGCCTACGTGACCACACGATAATACCCAATCTATTCCAAAACAGCATTTGCACTGTTTTGTGTTTTTTATATCTCACACCATCATACACCTTTATCATAAGGGCATCTCTTATCTACGATGGAGGGTTTGATCAAAAGAAAATATGAAGCTGGGTTTAAATTAAAAGTCGTTGAAGTGGTGAAAGAAAGTGGTAACTGTGCTGCTGCAACAAAATTTGACGTATCTGAGAAACTGGTGCGAGATTGGAGGAAGCAAAAAAATGTACAAAAAAAAAAATTGTCGTATTTTTGAACAGGCGTATAAGTTGGGGTCTGATTTTATGATCGATTTTTTGGGTTTCAAGACCCAACTTATACGTGAGTGTATATGGTATATGTAATAAAAAACGGCATCCTCATGGCATGTATGTATACCTTTAAATAACACCATGGGTGTCACATGATATGTATATTCTAAACATTTTACACCTGGGTAAGAGCTAAATAGGTGCAATACAATGCACAAAGTAAAAAACAGTCTAATGGAAAACAAAACCTTCAGTATGCGAGCAATTGTACGAGAATGCAGTCAGACTTCTGTTTTTGGGCACATACACCGTCAGATGTAAACACTAGCATGGAGAGTCGCTCACGTACTAACGTCTCTATAGCTGCAGGTGGAATCTGCCATTGCACTTTACGTAACTGAATAAGGAAACTTTGTCAGCATTCTCGCGTCGATCAAACACAGGGAGCTGTGCAGTCTACTTGTGACTTTACGCTGTAGGAAGATAATTAAATAAATATAGGTAAACAATATTCGATGTTGCGTTTATATAACTAACATATAAATGTTTTTCATGTAAAGACCATCAAGAAACATAATTGCAAACGGAACTTTTCACGATACCTTGGCAAGCTCTGTAAGTCCTGCTGTTTCGTTAAAGGACATGTGAGTGGCAGGATGACGGCCAACCTGTTGGTGTATCCAAACGGTGTCATCTTTTGCCTTTACGTCTAGTGCAGCTGCGTTGTTCTTATGTGTGAGTGGACGTTTCTTGCGAGGAGGGCTTCAGTTGTCTTTCTCTGATGTAGAACCTTTACAAGTACCATAAATTTACACCGGCTGTTACAGACTCAAATCAAATACTGTATGTTTTTATTGTATAACAGTAACAATAAGAGAAACTCACTACTCAAAACTTTAATTCTGAGAAGCATGAGAGGAATCGAACCGGCAACCTCTTGATAATGAGTCATCAGTTCTTACTGCTGCACCACCCAAGCGGTTGTGTCAGCATTCTACACTAAACCGATTTCTTTTCTTTGGTTATATCCTTGAAGAAAAGCGCGCTTGTTTTGTCATACGTAGGCCTATATCTTTTGTGAAAGTGTTTATTTGATATTTGGACTTCAGTCTTCACACGTTATACACTTCATGTCAAAATTTTGTCATTAGTACTATAACATTAAAAAAGTTTGTGTTTTAGGTATGTGTTTAACATTTCTTGCATTTCTCACATTTCCTGTCATCCTACACTTACACAAATTGTTGTAGACACAGATCACATGAAATGCATGTGTTCTAAATAACAATATATAATTTACAATGTACAACTCCAGGCATTCTACACCCAGATAAACAAGACATTTTCCCCCGAGTTGAGCTGTGGCGTTGTGCTGATGGGATAGTAGTCTTCTTGCTGCTTGTACTGATCGACACATTTACAAAACAAAAGACGCTAATGGGGAGGTGCGAAGGAATTTAAGGTGGCCCAGGATTATGAGTTTTTTCGTAGGCTTCAGGGATTCTAGTGTTAATAGCAGTGAGTGCTGGCAGGTGAGTAGACTTTATTCCTGTGGTGGTTAGCAGACTGACAGTACATTGATGAATGTCTGAAAATTCTTGAAAAATAAATTATATAAAAAAAAAAATGATAAAAATCCATCCATCCATCCATCATCCAACCCGCTATATCCTAACTACAGGATCACAGGGGTCTGCTGGAGCCAATCCCATCCAACACAGGGCACAAGGCAGGAAACAAACCCCGGGCAGGGCGCCAGCCCACCGCAGATGATAAAAATAAATACATTTTATATCATGTATCATCAGTGTTTATTATCAATACAGCTTCAATGTAAAAGTGCATGCAGTCAGAAAAGAAAAAAAGATAGCATGTGCATGTCTGTAATACAGTAATGTCTCTTTTTTCAGATTAATCGATGCAGGTGTTGTGGTGATTGTGCACTACAGGTATATGATTACTGGTTTAAGTACTGCTGTTTGTTTGTTTTTTCCCCTTTTCTTCATATTTGTATCAATTTACCTTTATGTGTTCAGGTCAGTACATCTTGCAAGTTTGTGTGTATGAATAGCACATATCTAACTGCTTGTCTTTGAGGTCTGCACTCCAAAGCAGGCATACCCATTTATTTCAAAGAAGACACTCAGGGGGAGGAATATAATCAAAATCTGAAACACACATTCATATAAAGTTGATCAAATAAATTCAATTATTTTAAATTTCTTGGTTTATATTCACTGCGGTGGGTTGGCACCCTGCCCGGGATTGGTTCCTGCCTTGTGCCCTGTGTTGGCTGGGATTGGCTCCAGCAGACCCCCGTGACCCTGTGTTCAGATTCAGCGGGTTGGAAAATGGATGAATGGATGGATGGTTTATATTCAGCTACATAGTAAACTTTATAAGGACTTGCAGGATCACTGTTTCTCTTCCATAATAACAAAAAAAGATAAAGCACAAAAACGTACTATTTGAAAATGAATATTTCTTGTATTCTTTTCTTCTGTTAATTTAGCGTATTGACAACATCTGAAGTAGAATTGAAGATTGCTAAATGCATTAAAACCTAGGAGAGGTCCTCACTGATTTTTAAAATTATTTATATTTTTTTTTACATAATGAATCAAATCAACCAAATAGTCTGTCACTTCTGCTGACAGATTCTCTTCTTAAAAGCAGTCTGGTGCTCTTGACAGTGAACTTGAACTTTATGTCGTAAATGCAGGCTCTGCTAATCGTACTTTTCACGTAATACTTATTACTCTTAGTCTAAAACATTAGTATCCATCCATCCATTTTCCAACCCGCTGAATCCAAACAGGGTCACGGGGGTCTGCTGGAGCCAATCCCAGCCAACACAGGGCACAAGGCAGGAAACAATCCTGGGCAGGGTGCCAACCCACCGCAGGACACACACAAACACACCCACACACCAAGCACACACTAGGGCCAATTTAGAATCGCCAATCCACCTAACCTGCATGTCCTTGGACTGTGGGAGGAAACCGGAGCGCCCGGAGGAAACCCACGCAGACACGGGGAGAACATGCAAACTCCACGCAGGGAGGACCCGGGAATCGAACCCAGGTCCCCAGATCACCCAACTGCGAGGCAGCAGTGCTACCCACTGCGCCACCGTGCCGCCCCAACATTAGTATTATTCTTACAATTTTATTATTATTCTGTTCATAAGTATTACTCATGAACTCTTTGAAATCACTTCAGCTTGTTTTGTTTGGTGCATCCAGACTCACCAGTACGAGAAAACCCCCACATATAATATACCGTTCTACTCATTTTGATGTCTAATTATACAAGACATTGTGGGTTTTAGGGCTTTTTGGATCATTTTTGTTCAGTAATTTACCACCTTAGAGTAAGATTTAAACCAATAGGTGTCTTCTGCAAAAATGATCAGAAGGACTTGAAGTTGTGCATGCCACAACAACCGACCTGAGGGGTTTACCCCAAAATGGGATACAAGGGGGTCAAACTTACTCCTTTTCACAAAATTTTAAAAACAGGAGGATTGGTAATATAGGCATGTGGAGGTTGTTCTATGCAATGTAGAGGTTGCTGATGACAAATATAATATTATATGTTGCTGCATTTGAGTGCAGTGAACTCATTGTCATGTTCAAGAAACCAGTCTAAGATAATTTGAGCTTTGTGACATGGCGCTTTACCCTGCTGGATGTAGCCATTAGAAGATAGATACACCGTGGTCATAAAGGGAAGGACATGGTCAGCAACAATACTCAGGTAGGCTGTGGCATTTAAACAATGTTCAATTAGTACTAAGGGGCCAAAGTATGCCAAGAAGGTATCCCCTACACCAGGGATGGCGAACTCCAGGCCTGGAGTGCCGCAGTGGCTACAGGTTTTCATTCTAACCCTTTTCCTAATCAGTGACCAGTTTTCACTGCTAATTAACATTTTCCCCATCACTTTAATAGCCCTGCTAGAAGAGTTCAGCCCTCTGAATTGATTCCTTTCTTCATCAAATGACAGCCAAGCAGAAATGAGATGTGAAATGAGCTAACAGATGACCAGCTAAACTGGGGCTTCAAACTCCAACCAATTTCACTCCAATCACTTTCTTAATGAGAAGCCAATTCTTGCTGTTAGTTAAACCCGTTATTTAATTCCATGGCTTGTTGCTGCTCTCATTCTGTCACATCACACATTTCGAAAACTGTTTTGTTTTTCTGTTCTTTCTAACAGCACCCTCAAAATGTTTTGGTGCCCTGAGAGATCAACCTTACCAAGACCATCACCTCTCTTTAATTTCAGATATTGTGTAATGGGCACAGGGGAGCTGGTCATGTGGTGGCTTATTTTGTGTCTCATTATTGTCTGGCTGTTAATTAAAGAAAAAGAAACAACTATGGGGCCTGAGTCAAGTTAATTAAAAGAAGTAATCAGCAGCAAAAACTGGTCACTAATTAAGAAGATGGTAAGAAAGAAAACCTGCAGCCACTGCGGCACTCTAGGCCTGGAGTTCTCCACCCCTGCCCTACACCATTATACCACCATCACTGGCCTGAACCATTGATACAAAGCAGGATGCATGTTTATGTTGTTGATGCCAAATTCTGACCCTACCATCTGAGTGTTGCAGTAGAAATCGAGACTCATCAGACCTAGTAGAGTTTTTCCAACCTTCTGTTATTCAATTTTGGTGAGCCCGTATGAACTGTAGCCTCAGTTGCCTGTTATTAGCTGACAAGAGTGGCACCTGGTGTGGTCTCCTGCTGTTGTAGCTCATCTGCTTGAAGGCTCAATGTGATGTGCATACAGAGATGCTCTTGGTTTTAACAAGTGGTTATTTGACTTACTGTTGCTTTTAAACCAGTTTGGCCATTCTCCTATGACCTCTGCCATCAAAAGGCATTTTTCGGACAATTCTCTGTAAACCCTAGAGATGGCTGTGCATGAAAATCCGAGTAGATCAGGGATTTTGCCACTGTCAAAGTCACTTAAATCACCTTTCATCCCCATTCTGATGCTCAGTTTGAACTTCAGCAGGTTGTCTTGGCAATATCTACATGCCTAAATTCATTGAGTTGCTGCCATGTGATTGGCTGATAAGGTATTTGCGTTAACAAGCAGTTGAACAGGTGAACCTAATAAAATGGCTGGTGAGTGTATAGGTTGGTGTTGAATAGTATCATGGCTCTGCCCTGTCCTCCTAGTTGTCGCCGGATTTCAACTGCTATGTGTGCTTTTCTTTAAACAAATCCTACACCTCATGCAAGTTATGCCACACGCATTTTTGTATATGGAAGTGAATGCCTATAATACGGTTTACATATATGTAACTAGTAATCCACAAAGTGAGAAAATGAATCACATATCTTAAAATAGTTTTTTATTCCTAAGCTTTTGACAACCTACCAGGTGTCATCATCAGAGCAAAATGATTAGACATACATTAATGAAAGGCAATATATAGCAAATGAGGGTGTGGAGGTGCTGCGGGGGATTGATCAATAAAGTGGGGTTCTGAGGGTGTTGGTCATAAAGACTTTTTTATTATTTAGGTGTTCTTTTTTAACGCCTGCATATGCTGGGATCACGTCCAAATGTCTGATGATGGTGTATGGCATGTGGATTATATTTTAGGTCTACTGTTTGTTTACACAGTCTAATGATGAAGACCAGATCCCAGACAATTAGGATTTTATAAATAACAGCTAGACTGCTGTTTTAAGTTTCAAAAAGAGGACATCATCAGGAAAAAGAGGATGCCTGGTCACCCCTTATCTATTATTTTTTTAAAATTGCATCAATAGCTCAACTCTGTTTGTATTGTGATAAAGAAACAATAGCCATAAATAAATTTACTTGCACCTGTGTGATTTTTTTTTCCTTATAGATTCTGCTGTTTTAAGACTTCATTTGTGTTAAGTGCCCAATTCAAGTGCTTTTTGGAAAGTACTGATGTGGTCAGGAGGTGAATGGAACCTTAAACAGGTGTGGGAGAAAGCGGATGGGAGTGGATGGAAATAGGATGGAAGTTTGTTGGGAGAAGCCTGAAACTATAGCAGGAGCAGTCAGGAGAACTTCTTGGTTTTGATTACATTAAGGGAGAGAGTTTGCTGTAGCATCACTGTGTCAAAAAGGCAAATCTTTTGCCTGTAAGCTGTCTCATTATTGTTTGTAATTAGTTCTAATGTGGTGGTGTCATGAGCAAATTTAATGATGGACATGAAGCTATTTCTGGTCACATAGTCATAGATGAACAAGACGTATAGTTGGGGGCATTGCATACTACCTTGTGTTGAGTATCAATGTGGAAGAAGTGATGTTGCCATCTCGGTGGGTCTGCTAGTAAGGAAGCCCAAAATGCAATTGTAGAGGCTGGCAGTTACTCTCAAGTCAAGGAGCCTGCTGATCAGGTTTATTGATACAACAGCGTTAAAACAGTGAGCTGTAGTCTATAAATGGAACTTGACAGAGACTTTCTTCAAGTTATATTTATTGTTGAAAACAGGTGAACTAGCTTGCATGTAACGTAATGAAATGGATGGTTAATCCCATAATATTCCTGTAAGAGTCTTTTTTTTGCTGTGTGTAGAAATGCCATGGATATTTAAAGAGGAAGAATAAATAGGAGGATGCAAAAAGTCAAGGAACGTAGGGAAAGTTGTGAAAAGAAGATAATACTGTATTTCAGAATGGAGACCATGCAGCCCTAGCACTCAATTCAGCTTCATAAAGGAAGAAGGTGGCAGTGAGCTTCTGTGGTCTAATTTAGGATTGTAAAATAAAGACTCTCACAAAATGCCACACCTCATTTAAACTAAACACCTTTTAGGAAATGCAGTAGTTATTTATAGAAGCTGTGTCTAGCAGTCTTAAAAAGAATAAAAAAAATCCGACAGTGAGTTTATATATACCTTTGTGTTCATTTAGATTTGAATTCACAGTAATTATTTTAGTCACACTAAAATACTGGAATGATGTATACTCACCACATACAACAAAGGCTGGTGTTTTAATTTTTTTTTCTGTTTTAGCAAACTTTTTCCATAAAGTTTGTCATTTTTCTTCTTAAGTAAAACACTCTGAAGAGTAATGTGGTTTAAAGAAAGGGTCCTAAGGCTTCATTGGAAATGTGACTATAGTTTGGAATTAAAGCTTATGCATAGAACAGTCTGCATCACAGACCGAATTGCTTTTAGCCTGTGTCTGTTGTGGCGGACAGCCAGAACCCATGCCTGGCTGGGACGCCCCTTTGACACTGGGATCAGGGAAGCAGCCATGGGATGCTCATTACGTCCCCCAGAACGCATGGTGGCAGCCCTCCTGCTTTACATCGGGGCCACAGGTGTGGGACTTCAGGGCTCAGACCTGTTGGGCTAGGTGGCCACCACCCGGAGGGGCTGCATGGTTAAACGAACCTGTGTGGGCTGGAATGCAGACACACCTGGAGGTGCAGCCTAAGTAGGCCAATTACCACCTGAAGCACTTCCAGGAGGGCTACAAAAGGAGCCTGCAGCCACTACTCAGGAGCCAGAGTTGGGGAGAGGAGGAGGACGAGAAGGAAGAGGAGGAGGAGGAGGATCACGAGGAAGAGGAGGATGACGACGACGAGGAGGAAGAGGAGGAGGATGACGACTATGAGGAGGAGGAGGATGACAATGACGAGGAGAAGGAGGAGGATGACGAGGAGGAGGATGACGAGGAGGAGGAGGAGGAAGATGACAAAGAGGAGGAGGAGGATGACATCAACGACGACGACGAGGAAGAGGATGACGACGACGACGAGGAGAATGATGATGACGAGGAGGAGGAGGATGACAACTACGAGGAGGAGGAGGAGGATGACAATGATGAGGAGGAGGAGGAGGATGACAACTACGAGGAGGAGGAGGAGGATGACAATGATGAGGAGGAGGAGGAGGATGACAATGACGAGGAGGAGGAGGATGAGGAGGAGGATGACAAGGAGGAGGAGGAGGAGGATGACGACAACGACGACGACGAGAAAGAGGATGACAACGACGAGGAGAAGGATGACAACGACGAGGAGAAGGATGACAACGACGACGATGAGGAGAATGACAATGATGAGGAGGAGGATGACGACGATGATGAAGACTATGATGACGACGAAGAGGAGGAGGATGACGACGAGGAGGAGGAGGAGGATGACGATGAGGAGGATGACGACGAGGAGGAGGAGGAAGATGACAACGAGGAGGATGACAACAACGACGACGACGAGGAAGAGGATGACGACGACGACGAGGAGGAGAATGATGATGACGAGGAGGAGGATGATGACGAGGAGGATGACGACGACGACGAAGACTATGATGACGACGAAGAGGAGGAGGATGACAACTACGAGGAGGAGGAGGAGGATGACAATGATGAGGAGGAGGAGGAGGATGACAATGACGAGGAGGAGGAGGATGAGGAGGAGGATGATGACGAGGAGGAGGAGGAGGAGGAGGATGACGACAACGACGACGACGAGAAAGAGGATGACAACGACGAGGAGAAGGATGACGACGACGATGAGGAGAATGACGATGACGAGGAGGAGGATGACGACGATGATGAAGACTACAATGACGACGAAGAGAAGGAGGATGACGAGGAGGAGGAGGAGGATGAGGAGGAGGATGACGAGGAGGAGGAGGAGGAGGATGACAACGAGGAGGAGGAGGAGGAGGATGACGACAACGATGATGACGAGGAAGAGGATGACGACGACGAGGAGAATGAGGATGACGACGACGACGAAGACTACGATGACGACGAAGAGGAGGATGATGATGACGACGAGGAGGAGGATGACGACGACAAGGAGGAGGATGACGACGACAACGATGATGCTGCTGCTGCCTGGGAGGAGTGGAGGAGAAAGAAAAGTGTGTTTTTGGGTGTTTTGGGGACTGTGTAGGGCCTGTGGGACACGGGGAAGACATGCCCCATGGCTGAAGACAAGAATAAAATCTTTTTGTTTATTTTTACCTGTGCCAGTCAGTCTGTGTCGGGTCGACACCTATATAGCGCCATTTGCCACACTGTTCACCAGGTCTGTATGGGATTTTTCTGTAGCCATCGTGATTTTCCTTACCACATTACCTCACAGAGTTGGGGTAATGAATTAAAAGTAATCTGTGTTATGTAGTCTGATTACTTTTTAAAGTAGCAAGTAACCTAATGCAATACTTATTTCATTAAAGTAAAAATACCTGTGCTTTATTCCGTTACCACTAAAATTACTACATTATTTTACAGAGGTTTTGCCTCTTTTAGCAAATACATTGCCTGCTTCTGTTGGTGTAACATCATGCGCATATGTGTTGTGGTCATCTAATGACAGTTACTGAGGAAGAAGTTAAGCATGTGCAAAGTGTGCAATCAAGTGAAAAGAACTGAACAAATGTTACAAGTACACAATAAATCGTGCATGTGCTAAATTTAATCTGCCTAGTTTAGGGTCACAGGGAGCCAGTGATTATCGCAGCAGCCCTGGGTATGAGGCAAGAAGCAACTGTAGTTGACGGTATGCCAGTCTTTTGCAGCACACAATCGTGTAGCCGATCAGAGAAGTGTGTTGCGTGCAGTCTACTAACAGAAACCTGTAAATAAAGTATCAGTCTAGTTATTTGCTATAGGTGTTTTGAAACAGTGTGATCAGTGTGGCACAGCAGCCACTGTTCATATCACACATCTTTGGGGACTCACGTTGGGGATGGAAAAATTTACTTCACAGTACATGAAGGACTAAACAGATTTTTTAAAACACAAAAAAATGATCAGATCTGGCTGTGTTTCTGGTCAGTTCCCTGAAGGTTCATATATGGGCTTAGGATTTAATAACAAATGCTGGTGAAATGTGCAATTTTTAATGCAAAGGAACAAAAATTAAGGCAACATATTACATTTTATAATAAATTACTACATAACCTATTTAGTTACTTTGTTTTGTAAATAATGAGTAATGTAACTAAGTTACTTTTAACATTATTTGTCCCCAACGTTGACCACATACCACTGATGCTGAGTAATTTGAAGACTCTTCATTTTCTCTGTGTGGCTGCGGAGACATGACTGTGTGTGTGTCATATGGTGGGCTGCCTTCTGCCTTGCACTTGATGCAATTGAGGGTCCAGAATCTCATAACAATACATTTGGATTAAGCAAGTCCAGAAAATTGACAGAGAAGGAAAATCCACACATCATTTTTTATTTATTTGTAGGCACCTTTCTAAACACTCAAGGACACCGAACAATAGATAAAACACAGATTATAAACAAAACTAAAATACAAAAATTAAAATCAGACAGAGCAATTGTAATTAAAGAGAAATTAATCATAAAAAAAAAGTTAAAAAAGATAAAAAGTTAAAAGTTTACCGGCGAGCAGTGGTGACCAGTCACGCCAGCGTTCGCTCAACCGGAAGTAGACACCTTAGATGGGGATGCAGTCCTAGTTGATTTCCAGTGTATTTTAGCCCTGCAGAAATTAAAACTGGGAAGACAACCATGCATAATTGTACAGTGTCAAGGAACCACACAAAAAGATTGGGGTACCAGGTTGGTAATCCTGTTTGACCATCAGCATCAAGTGACTCCGTGAGAACCCTAACTACAAAGAGGACTATTTCATTTATGTTAGGTAGAATGCCCAGAGGGGACTGGGTGGTCACGTGGCCTGGAACCCCTACAGATTTTATTTTTTTCTCCAGCTTAATGACCAGGGCCATTATCTGTCCACCCTGGCCATCGGACCTTACTCCTTTTCTATGTTAACTAATGCTGTCTTATTTTAATTTGTTATTTTGTCTTTTATTTTTCTTTTCTTCATTATGTAAAGCACTTTGAGCTACTTTTTGTATGAAAATGTGCTATATAAATAAATGTTGTTGTTGTTGTTGTTATTATTATTGCGGTAAAGGGAAGAAAAATTGCCACGTTGGGCAGCAGCAGTATGCTGTTTTCACCAAGTCTGTGTAGTTTATTGAGGTTGTGTTTAAGAAAGCTGGCAACCAGCACAGGCAGGGACAGAGTTGGAATTGGAGGCACATTTCGTATTCATGGTCCAACCTGGCATTTACCTGGCTATAGGTGTCTCCTTTAAATCAGTTCCCCATAAAGTTTAACAGCAGATTTCTACTGCTGCAATTGCCAGCAGTATGTTCTTTTATTTTATATAGTACATTTTTATTGTGAATTCAATACTTTGATGCTTTTACAGGTATAAAGCAATAATATTATTGCTTACATATACTAACAATCTATTATCAAAGGCCAGAAAAGTGGTAGCCAAATAGCTCAGACTATCTTGGCAGCATTGGGTGCAAGGCAGGAACAAACTTGCTACATAATGGTATCATTTTCCAGCTGACAATTAACCAAAATGCTTCAATCTTTGGGATGATGGTGGAAAACTGGCACACCTGGAGAAAAACCCATGCAAACAAAGGGCATACATACCAACTGGAAACACATCGAAAGCTCAAGCGGGTTAAGTGACAGAGTGGGTAGTGAACCAGCAGCCTTAAAGTCCAGAGCCTTAGCCAATAAACCACACTACTTTCCAAGCATAAAAGCTATTTTTATAACAAACTAATTGGATCTTCTAGCTCATTGGAGCAGCCAGTTTGCTGAGCTGAAAGTCTTTCTGCTCTGCAGAGCTGGAATAAAACAAACATCGTGCCAAATCATTTGCATTTGCATTTCAGCCTCTCTGAGTCTACCATGGGAAGAGATTTGATTGCACTAAACCTCCCAATTTGTTAATTACTTCAGCTTTCTAACCCCAAAAATCTCCCTTTTCTCCTCCCTCCTTTGATCCAAGTAGAGCTATGCATTTATGAGATCCAATTTCATCAAATACAGAGTAGCATCCAAATTTAATTATACATTTTGCATAACAAGAAAATGACGCATTTATCTTCAGAAATGTTCAAAACAACTTAGAATTCGAGAGCAATAGTAGACCAGGGCCATTATTTGTTTATTTTTTTGCAGTTGCTTTTATCACACTAGTGGAATGTCAGATAAAGTAATTGAGTTGTATTCCCACCTGGGCTGTACACTTACCTCCATGAACATTCAAGTCTCTGTCACACCTTATTGCTTGACCAAAGTATTGTTTTAACCCTTTTCATTTATTATCCACTTATTGTTATTAAACAGGGTGTAGCTTTCAAGATTAACATGCGTTTGAATGAGGGCTAACTGGGTGTTGCTTCAAGTAATGTCTGCATTATTATTGTGTGTGTGCTCCATTCAGTAAGATCACATTATTTATCTCAGTCTGCAGTAAAAACAAAGTTCAAATTGTCCAATGATTCAATATCATGTCTGGCCGTTTAGTTTTGTTAAGACATAAAATGAACAACTTTCTTTACTGACTGTAGAAGTGTCTGCAAGGCAGATACAATCCGTTAGTCTCCAGAGGGAGAAAAAAATGTAAAGGACTTTTTTTTTCTAGATCCACATCATTTCTAACATTTATCATTCAGTCATCCTCCACAGATGTCATGGTTAATGTCTATTTAATTATGATGTATGGTTAAGTATGATGTATGGTGTGACTCTAATTGATTATACTGTAATTTGAAAGCTTGACCTTGCTGCGACAAGTGTCCATACCAATCACATGCCTGTTCTTCTGCTGTGTACGTTATGAGGTTGCAGGCAGCATATTTGTGCATCAATGAGTTCCTCACAGCTCTTGGATTTGACTGCCACACCCAGATGTTGTCCGTGTGGAATTTATATGTTCTGCCAGTGTCAGTGTGGGTTTTCCTTCAGGTAGTCTTAAGGATCGTTTTTTAGTTATGACCTGAGTATAGGAGCTTGATGACATTATTGAAAATTTAGGTCTTACCGCAGATATATTTTGTTAAACCATTTAGGTTTCTTGGAATGTTATTGAATCTTAGATGAAATGGTTGGGTATAATGTGTACATTTTAGCTGAATTATGCAATATATGGTCTTTTTGGGGATTTTAATATTTCTGTACATGTTAGCAAGAAACTGGCCATTGTAAATGAGTTATGTGCTCTGAACTAACACAGATGTTACGTTACATCCATTTTTCATGTGTTTTTGTTTTATGTAATTTTTGTTAAATTGTTATGCGTGTTTATTATATATTAATTATTAATTGTGCATTTAAGCTGGGGTGGCATGGTGGTAGCTGGAACCTGGAGAAGGAGATCAGGGGGCACTGTGAAGAAAACAAAACAGAATGCTGACATTTTCGGGTTGGTTAATGTGCACACAACTGTAACTGTTGGCAGATTATTGGACGTCGTCCAGTTTTGTGTCATTACTTTTATCCCCTAAGTGAAGTACAAGCATCTGTCATTTCTGTGGACAAGAGATGTTGAATGCCATTACCCCTGAGTTAGGAAATTAACTGTTCTAAAGACAGGATTCTTTTCTGTGCTCCTAAGATTAATCAGTTTTACCTTATATCACACATATTTTATCCATCCATTATCCAACCCGCTATATCCTAACTACAGGGTCATGGGGGTCTGCTGGAGCTAATCCCAGCCAACACAGGGCACAAGACAGGAAACAAACCCCGGGCAAGGCACCAGCTCACCTAATCTGCATGTCTTTGGACTGTGGGAGGAAACCAGAGCATCCGGATGAAACCCACGCAGACATGGGGAGAACATGCAAACTCCACGTAGGGAGGACCTGGGAAGCGAACCCAGGTCTCCTAACTGTGAGGCAGCAGCGCTACCACTGCGCCACCGTGCTGGCCGTTGATTTTATTATCCTTGTTTTTTTATTTTATTATGATGATAGAAAACAGTGGATACCAGACTGAATTGATCATTTCAAACTAAATAACCAAACAGAGGCAGCTGTCTAAGGATTATTATTTAAGAGGAGACTAGGGGTTCAGTTATTGTGGGGGTAAAAGTGTGTGCGTGTGTATAGTTATATATATATGAGTAGTATATATATATATTGTGGCGGACAGCCGGGTCCCATGCCCGGCAGGGATGCCCCTTCTGCATCTGTTCCGGGGGAGCAACCATGGGCAGCTCAATACCTCCCCCGGGACGCTTGGTGGCAGCCTCCCTGGCGGACAGTGATCCCCCATAGGAGATGGAGTCCTCCACAGCCTGGTTGGGGGCTCGGATGGCCGCTAGGGGGAGCTGCATGGAGTCAGCAGCCCAGCTGGACGTATCTTCAGCCCCACCCGGAAGGGCAATTAGAACCAGGTGGTCAAGCACCTGGAACGCTTTCAGGTGGGATATAAAAAAGCCCAGCCACCATTACTCGAGGAGCCAGAGTTGGGAGGAAGGAGACGAAGCTTGAGGAGGAGGAGGAGGAGTGGTGGTAAAAAGGAGAAAGGATTGTTGCTGTGTTGGGATTGTGCTTAATGGACTGTGTATTGCCTGTGGGTCACAGAGAAGACGTGCGCCCACGGGTGAAGAAAAATAAAACTTGTGTTTGTTTATACGTGCTACTGTGTCCATCTGTGTCGGGTTGGGCCCATATATAGTGCCTTTGTTACAATATATATATATATATATATATATACATATATATAAAGACTACTCAGAAAAATTAAACAAACACTTTTTAATCAGAATATATCAAGTCAATGAAACTTCTGGGCTATTGATCTTGTCAGTTAAGTAACAGAGGGGGTTGTTAATCAGTTTCAGCTGCTTTGGTGTTAATGAAATTAACAACAGGTGCACTAGAGGGGCAACAATGAGACGACCCCCAAAACAGGAATAGTTTAACAGGTGGAGGCCACTGACATTTTTCCCTCCTCATCTTTTCCGACTGTTATTTCAGTAGTTTTGCATTTGGCTATGGTCAGTGTCACTACTTGTAGCATGAGGCAGTAGTGCTGCCACATAAATATAATTTGTTTTTCTGCTGTCGATCAAGTGTTGTGGGGTTCGTTCTTACATCCTGAGATTGACAGCGGTGCCCCAGAGGTAGAACTTCCATTTTCATTTTTTTTGGGGAGTGATTTGCATAAAGTTCGCTGTTTAAAGAGAGAAGAGGAAAAGAAGACAAGGAAAAAGAAAATCAGAAAAACAAAACAAAACAAACAAACAGATCAGCTACTGCACGGGCCATGTGACCAAGTCCAGGAGCACCTACAGTCCTGTCAGAAGTGTGGAAGTAATTCTTTTTGACCGGGGAATTGAACGTTCCGCTATTTCCTACGGACTCGGGTGAGCTATATCGAAGGACTTACTGTATTGTATCATGGCGCAAGACTGACTGTATATCTTTTATGGCAAAGATTTGAGTGCTGCTAGGAGTCCGCAATTGACAGAACTCCTCGTTTCGCCTGCTGGCATCAGGGGGACAGAACTGTGGACTTATTCACAATCTCTGGAAGGGGAACTGGGGGAAGGAATATTGTTATTATGTACAGTATATATATGTTATGGGCCCCACTACTGGGCCACAGCAACAGAAATGACGAAAGTAGCAAATCCCGAAGTGTACGCGAACTTCGCCTCCACCAGAGGATGAGCTACATCAACCAGGTCTGGAACTGAACTCCACTGGCCCTCAATGGTGATGTAGTCCAGGTCTTTGGCCCTGTGAAATAGGTAAAGTGGAGCAGCAATGAGAGCACACCGCTTTAAGTTTGTTGTCCAAGTTGTGTCTGAGGGGCGGGCCGAAGTTTGTCCCTTTACTGCAACCCTGACGGAACCACTTCATTGTGAAACACGTTCCTACCAATTACTGCTCATGCCACAGTCCGTTTTCGTGGTCCAATCGACAACAGGGACCCTTTGTTTACCAGATAGTGTTCACTTTTGCCGATTTATTACATTAATAAGAAAAACTATTGTGGCCACTCTTTTTTTTTTTTTTTGAGTGTGCTACATGCTTCCCTACAACAAAAGTGGCTCCCGATGCTTGCTACTAAAGAACCAACTTAATTTTAACAGAAACCTGTGTTATAACTCAAATGCATAAGTTCTCAATTCAAGTATACAATTAGAGAACATGGAACAATTATTTACAATATTTAAGCTCTTTTCAACACATTAGCTCTTTTGCCAGTTGTTCAGCTCTTTAGTAACAGTGAATGGGGTAAGGGATCGATATGTAAGTGGAGGGAATAACATGCGCAGGTTGCAATGGATAAAATGATGGTTCTGGTCGTTGGTAAGTATAAGGAGTTGGTCGAGCCTTTATAGCACTAACAATTATGCATGGCTGGTATGTGGGTTGCCCTAGAGAAGCATAAGTCGGCATCTGGCCAGGCTTTCTCTTCCTGGTAGACCTCCGTAGGGTAGGCTGAGCATCTGGTTGTGCGAGTTGTGGAGATACTGGTGTCTCTATGTATTGGTCCATGGTCTGAGGCATGTCCTGATCCTCACCAGACTCTGGTTCTTCCCCTGATGACACATTTCCATCTTGTCCCTCTTGTACCTCCTCAGTTACACTTTCCCTTTCCTGTCCTGATCTATCATTATCAATTATTCTCTTCCTTTTGCCATTTGTCTGTGGCTTATTGAGATTGCTTTGGCAGGGTGTAAAAGTCCTATCAGTTGGTACTACTCTTGGCATTCGCAGCCAGAAGTGTGGTGCTTCCTATACCTCAGAATCATGTCTCATTTGATGTCTCTTCAACAATCACTACTGGCTGGGTTGGCTTTATCTTTCCCTTTCGTGACTTTGCCAGTGTGCTTGTGGCCTGTTCCTCTATGGGTAAGCCATTTACTTGGAGCAACAAATTTCGATGGAGAAGGCGTTTGTGGGACGATTTCCAGTTTCGGGGCTAACCTTGTAGACTGGGTTATCACCAATCTGCTCCTTTACGAGATAGATTGTCTCTTCCCAGTAGGGGCCTCCTCTCTCAGCAAGGTTTTGGACGAGGACTCTGTCCCCTGGTTGAAGGACCGCACCTCTGTTCCGCCATTGTTTTATGCTGTAGCACCTGGGGAAAACCCACACAAAATGCTAACTGTATGCAATTAGGACCCAGGACATGAACTCTGGTCTCCTTACTGCAAGGCAGCAGCATTACCTGTGCCATTGTGCCGCCCTGTATACATATATACGTTATGGGCCCTTGCTGTGTGGAGTTTGCTTGTTATGCATTTTGTCTGGGTGCTCGGTTTCCTCCCACAGTCCAAAGTCATGCTGGTTAGGAGAATTGGTGATGCTAAATTGGCCCAAGTTTGTTTTTTTTGTGTGTGCATGCATGTTCACCCTGTGATGGACTGGTGTCCTGTCCAGGAGATTGTTCCTGCCTTGCACCCTATGCCTTCTAGGTTAGGCTCCAGTAGACTGTAGCCCTACTCAGGATTGGAAATGGTATGGCTTGGTAGGGTATATTTGAATAGTAACTGATTAGATTCGGGTACATTTTTTTCTTTACCATCTCCGTATTAGACAATTGCTATTATATAGGTTATTATTGGGCATTATTCTTGTTTGAATTGTATATTTGTTCTTGTTTACTTTATATACGCTTGTGCTGTCCTAGGCTATATATAAACTACTTAAAAAAAAAAAAATAAGGGAACACTTAATCATCACAGTCTAACAGCAAGTCAATTAAGCTTCAGGGATATCATTCTGTCCAGTCAGGAAGCATAAGTGATTGTGAATCAGCTTCACCTGCTTTGGTGCAAATGAAAGTGACAACAGGTGCAATGGAGAGGCAACAGGAAGACAAGCCTCTAAAAGGAAATGGTTTTGCAGGTGTGGCCAGAGACAATTGCTCTCTCCTTATCCTTTCTGCCTGATTCTTCTCTAGTCTGGCATTTTCCCAATGTCTTTGTCACTACTGGTAGCATGAGGCAGTACCTGCAGCCAGTTCAGGTTGTATTGGTAGTCCAGCTCTTACAGGATGGAACATCCGCACGTTCCATTTCAAGAAGGTTTGCTATGTCTCAAGAGCATGGAGGAAATAGCAGGAGTGGGGGTTGCGTTGCTTTTGCCTCTCCAGTGCATTTGTTGTCACTGTCATTTCCACCAAAGCAGGTGAAGTTGATTCACAATCGCTTTTGATTCCTAACTGGACTATCTCTGAAACTAATTTGACTTGGAGTTAGTCTGTGATGCGGAGGCAGAGGGAAGCCCCGAAGTCGGCTGAGGTGACAGGGGTACGAGCGGTCCTGTCAGATGTCCCAACCAGGGGGGCATGGAAACCTCGGAGGGGGTGCCGAAATGGCAGATACCAGGGTGCCGGTCTGAGGGGGGAGCATTGCCTGTGTGTGACACGGAAGGACGCCAGGTGGTGGTGTCCAGGCAGCCTCTCCGCCCCCGTTTCTGCTTTTTGTGTTGCAGGACCGGACCCTGGACCTGCGCAAGCAGGACCTTATGAGTCTCAGCTGGCAATGGGGCACTGTGATGAACACTTCTGGGACACCCGGAATAGGGATTATGCCTCCTCAGGACCATAAGGGGGCAGCCGCCCTGGTTGGTATGGGGACCACGGGACCAGAGCATGGAAGCTCATCCCTAAAGGGGCCCGTGGTTACCGCCAGGGGGTGCCCGAATGCCTGAGGAGCCCTGGACGTCAGCACTTCTGCCACACCCAGAGGTGCTGGCGGAAGGAATACCAGGGACACCCAGAGTGCTTCCAGGTGCTCAGCCGGCACTTCCTGGTGTGGCGGAAGTTCATCAGGAGCCATCTGGAACACGTCCGGGTGAATATAAAAGGAGCTGCCACCCTCCATTCAATGGCTGGAAGTGGACGAAGCTCGGAGGAGAGGAGTGGAGGCATTGTTAAAGAGGCTAGGACTTGAGGGTGATTGGTGGGTTGTGTGCGTCATTGTAAATAGTGTATATAATGAATAAATGTGTGTTGGTGCTTGAACCATCGGTGTCTGCCTGTCTGTGTCCGGGCCACTTACCACACTTTGTTTAAATGTTTTAGTAAAATTTGAAGCAAAACAGTTCACACATAAAAAAGAGAAAAAATTAGTATTACAAAGAAAAGAAAAGATATTGTTTAAATAAAGTTTTGTTTAAGGCCTATTTATCTAGTTTAATTTCTCTCCATGTTTCATATTACATGTAGAATGTTCATATTAAAAACGGATCAGAAAACTGTATGCCTATCTTCCATTTTCAGACTTATTTAACAGTCCATTGCTAGCAATGATACTATTTCATAACTGGCTTAATGAACACTTCAGCTTTACAGATAATGTAATGTAAAAAGATATGTATTACATCTTGCCTGAAGAAGGGGCCTGAGTTGCCTTGAAAGCTTGCATATTGTAATCTTTTTAGTTAGCCAATAAAAGGTGTCATTTTGCTTGGCTTTTCTCTACATTCATAATGGCTAACATGGTACAACACCCTAGTACTACAGACAAAGCAAAGAAAGTTCTATTTCATGTTAACTTACAGGGAGTAAGAGACAATACAATATTCTAAGTAACAATGAGAATCTTATATTCTACTGAAATTAAGTGAATACTGTACTTAAGTTAAATTAGACATTTACATTACTTTTTAAGATTGGCTCTCCCTAGAAGTTGGCTTTCATTTGTGAACCTTCATCTGAGCAAACACATTGGTGCACCAGAAGTGAATAACCTTGTGTTTTTGCATTGACCTGCATGGGGTGTTCTGTTTTTCTATTCCTTTGCATAATATTTACTGTATTTATTCATTATACAATGTATACTGTTGTGGCACCCCAATCTCTCTTTCTGTAACTTGACATAATAGGGTCAGGTGCAAGGCAAGAACCATTCTCTGACAGTACATCACAGACAACATAGCATAGGCTCATAGGGTCAATATTGTTATGTGAACACAGTATATTGAAAATCTTACTTGGATGAATGAATCAATGTGTAACATGCCGCCACTCTCCAGGCACCATGATTAGAGTGCAACTGCCTTACCTCTAAAATATGTCTTCCTTACCTCAACACTTGTGTCTTCCTAACCTTGAAGTTAGCTATGATTAAATGTGAAGTTTAAGTGAAAGTATTCAATACTTGCACGTTTTACTGCAGCAGCATGGAAAGATGTAGTACTTAACAGTCTATTTGTGGTTTGTTTTGAATATAAATTTGTTTATTTTTTGGGGAAAGGGAGCACTTAAGATATTTATCCATTTAAATGAATAGTAATAGAGATAAATGTAATCATTTGAAAAGATCCCATCCAATGACAGCTTTGGGACTGGCTTATATACATTTCTAATAGTGAATAAGAATCGCATTAATTTCCCTGGAAATTGGCTCTGAAAGAGAGGCATTCATCGTTTTCTCTTTTCTTTCTTTAATTTGAATCATGTTGAATCAGTCATACAATGGAATGTAATGCAATCATGACAGTTCAGAACAGCTCTGTCCTGCAAAGAGAACGTTCAGAATGCATTTGTCCTTTGAAACTAATTAAAACAAAAGTGATGGCTGCCCTGTTGTGATGTGTCGTTGTGATGGTATGCATTGCCGTGGCATCAAATATTTGTTGTTTGAATCTACGAAAACGATGATTTCTTACAAGGATTTTTTTGCACTATATCTTCTTATATAATACACTACCACGGCTGTCCATTTGTCTGTCCAGGATTTTAAATCACCTGTAGCTCTCAATCCGTTTGAACTGTTGACCTGAAATGTGGTACACATATACTACGTGACATCTACTACCTGCTTTCAGGGTGATGATTGACCTCCAATGTTATTCCTCTTTTTATTTTATTTTATTGTAGAATAAACTCTAGGGCGGCCGTGCAGCACATGCATACGAGCGCTGTTCTCATCCCTCCCACCTTCGCCATCACTTCCTGTACCTCTTCATATCTTAAATCATTCTTGAGGCAGATTGAAGACTTAAGTGCCAGCTTAAGTAAAAAAATTTAGGAAAAAATACTAAGTAATTGCATCACAAACACTGACTTAATCAGTTTTAATTAATGTGAAAAGATGCCGATGAAAGAAGAAAAGAAGCGGGCCACTAGGGTGGAGAAAAGAAGAGCTGCTCAGGAAGCAGCAAGCACATCATCCTCTGAGCAAACGAATGCTAGACGTACAGAGAAAGAAGATGAAAACTAGGAATGCTCAAGTCATGTGTATTCACTGCACGTTATCGTGCAGTGCGCTGTTACTGGTCATATATAAATGGAAAATTAGTTGCTTCATCAAGTCTGACAATGATTTATTTTGATCTTTCCTAAAACAATGCATGCTGATAATGTACAGTGCCAGCAAATCCTTTGTCACTATTCCTGGATAAGGAATAATCCAGGTCTTTGCTTTCATTTTATCCAGTACAAAAAACAAATTTGCAAATGTAGCTTCACATTTAATTTTTCCTCAGTTTTCCAAATCCTCTTTTTCCCAATGCAAAGTTGCAGAGAGTGCCTTAGTAAGAGTTGCCAGACCATCGCAGGAGACTCTGTTGTATACAGTGCCAGCTTAGAGTTGGCAATTAACATAACACACCAGCCACTGTGATGTGGGAGGAAACTGAAGTATCCAGAAAAAACCCACAAGGCCATGGGGAGAATGTGCAGACTCTGGTCTATGAAGCAGAAGCACTAACCACTGCCAGCCAGTAAACGCTATCACATACAGTACTGGTCGTTCAGTAATTACTGGTTTATATGTTATATCATATTTAGCTGCTGTAAAAAATGTGATATGGATCTAATCTACAATGGCAGCTTGCACATTTTCTCTTTCTCATAGTTCAAGCCTTAAGTTTCAAAAATAAAATCCGCCTTACAAAATATCGTTATATTATATAAGCCTTAGTGTCAATAATGTACAATTCTTAAGGGTTGGCTAGTTCCATTGAATACTACATTTGTTGTAAAGTGTTTTTCAAAATCAGAAGTAAGTTTTCAGTAAGAGAATAGCAACAATGTGGCCAGCAACATGTCAATTCAACTGTTAAAGGTTGTAATAAAGAGAGAAACTGACAGTGACTGTGCCAGATAGGTCACTGCCACCCTAGAGAAAACTAGTAAGTAGGTCACGGCTTTAAGAAACAGCACTAGTGGGAAACAAAGGAGTCAGAGTGCTGTCAGAGTCTGAGTAGGAGATACTAGAATTACCCAGCTTGGTTAATGGGATGCAGGGGAGTATGCCGTATTGGCAGTTATCTGCACAGAAAAGAGATGCCTAGTCAGGCTGGGGACCTTGGAGGAAGGACGTTGTGATCCCTCTCTGTAGTACAGATCTTTAGCCCACATCACAGTCTCCCATGTAATAGACTTCAACTCAAACCTTTCAAATGCCTCACTTCAAATCTGATTTTATCGGTGGCTTAACCTCCTCTCAAGTTCAAGCTTGATTTTCACTTGTCATATAATTAAATAAGAATACTTCTCCATACTTATTCTCTAAGTAACAATAACTGTTTTAGAAAATTAAAAGGAAATTGTCAGAGATATCACTTTGAATGCTTGTTTACTGATTATGTGGAGTTTGTGTTCTGTCCATGTCAGATACCTGGGGAGTTCAAAATGTCCTGTCTATATGAGTGTACCACATCTCTCTCTCTCTCGTCGCCATTTTACTTACTATATAGCAGCAATGTACCACTGGCTCATTTAAATTGAATTGCCACAGAGAGACACAAAGGATTCATAGTATGGAGACATATTAAAGTAGCAGGTCCTTACTGTTGTGTTAAAACTGGAGTTTATTCTCTGGTTTGTGCTTATGTTCCTTGTTGTGTTTAAAATCTATTTTTACATTTGTATGTATTTCTGCTGAAATTGTTATGCTTATTTATAGTTTAGTATTTATGTACTTGTTTTAAATGCTCCTCCATTCCTTTTGTTGTGGGTGGAAGCCTAGGAGGCAGTGCCACCCTGACGTCATTGCTTCTGTGTTGTTCTAGTGCCTTTTTATTGAGGTTAAAGAGTGGGCTTTGGCAGTTTCTTATTGAGTGTTGTTAGATTTGTTTTTTGAATTTCTGATTTTTTGCTTTTTTTTGTCTCTGTTTTTGGTTTGTGTGTATTGGAACAACTCTGGATTTACTTTTGTCTATTATTTTCCGAACAAATACTTCATTTATAAAGATTCTTTGTTTATTTTGTCACAACAAGTCAAAGGTTTAAGGTTATCCTCTTCCTTCTATGGCATGTTTGTATATTTTGTATCTATCCATCCATCCATCCATTATGCAACCCGCTATATCACAGGGGGGTCACAGGGGTCTGCTAGAGTCAATCCCAGCCAACACAGGGCGCAAGGCAAGAAACAAATTCTGGGCAGGGCACCAGCCCACCGCAGGGTGCGCGCACACACACCCACACCAAGCACACACTAGGGACAATTTAGGATCGCCAATGCACCTAACCTGCATGTCTTTGGACTGTGGGAGGAAACCAGAATACCCGGAGGAAACTCACGCAGACACGGGGAGAACATGCAAACTCCACGCAGGGAGGACCCGGGAAGCGAACCCAGGTCTTCTAACTGTGAGGCAGCAGCGCTACCCCTGTGCCACCGTGCCGCTTTTGTATTTATTAAAGAATTATTTTATACTCTGCAGGTGGTATTTGGGGCTGGCTTCCTGGGGTGTAGCCCTTTTTGAGCAGACTGGTTATTGGAGGCCGCACACTCCTATCATCATGTTTGTAACTAAAGTACACAACACTTACAGTGTTTTTGGTCTCTCTTGTGTTTACCCCTTTGGTAGCTCACCTATGTGCCCTTCTTTTTGCTCTATCTACTATAAGAGAAGGGAACTGACACAGGAAAGGTGTAGGGCTATCCATAACCCTGTATAATGTAAAACAAAAGAATTATTTGATCTTTTTACTAAGGTGAAAAAAATGTCATTTCAGACACATGTCCAACAGAGAACTGAAAAAATATGTCAGAACGTCTGGTTATATGGGTTCCAGGCAGGAAGGAGTGGGTCCAGGAGGGCGGACAACAAGATTGAAGTCAGCAGTGGAATGGCTGTAAGTCTTCCATTATGTAGAAGGAAAAAGAGAGAAATCATTAGGCACAGTGCCACCTCATTGTTTGGTAGCTAACTGCTAAAACCAGAGTCCTTAAGCTGCCTCCTGTGATGGTACATGTTTTGTACTTTTTGCTCCAGTCCTTTTCTCAGTAATTATGTGTTTAGGCCGATTTAAGTCACCTGTTGTCTTAGGTATTAGCTACAGTAACTTTGGCAGGTGTTGTTAGACTCCTTTTTTGCCTCCATTTCTTTATAAATTTTTTCGTCTTTGACCAATTTCATTTTGATATTATGGTTCTCACTTTTTGTGGTTTTACAAACTTGGTTTCATTGATATTTGGGTTGTCCGTTTTCCTTCGTGATTTAATTTTTTTTATCAGTTTAAATTAAAAGAATATAACGATCCATACAATCAACCCCCATCACATCCTTTGTGATTTTATTTTATTGTATTATTTATCTTTTCATGGAATGTTTTCTCTTCTTTTAGAATCGTTGCTTTTTGTAATTTTAGAAACTTCATTTATTTTGTGTTTTCTTTATTTCATATACATCCATCCATCCATTTTCCAACCCGCTGAATCCGAACACAGGGTCACGGGGGTCTGCTGGAGCCAATCCCAGCCAACACAGGGCACAAGGCAGGAACCAATCCCGGGCAGGGTGCCAACCCACTGCAGTATTTCATATACAGCCATTTATAAATGTAATAAAATATGTATAATTTTGTATTGGCCAGGTTTTTTCACGGTGTTTGCCTTTTCAGTTTGAACTCTAATCATAACAGGAAGAAAACTACATTCTGTATATACTACCAATCCAAAGTTTTAGAATATCCCACTTTTTCCAGTTTTTATAGAAATTTAAGCAGTTCAAGTCAAGTGAATAGCCTGAAATGGTAAAACGATAAGTTGGAAACTGAGAGAACTAATAAAAACATTAAGGTTAACAAAAATTGAAGAATAATGTAATTTTCGGAGTTATACTAAGTCTTTTTTTTAAGGGAACAAGTAATGAGTTAACAAGTTAGTTTTTTTCTGAAGCAGTGGAAGTTAATGAAGCCCTGAAAGTTGATCCAAGTAATCCATACAGTCATCCTAACCTTTGTGATTTTGTTTTTTCTTGCATTGCCTTTATTGGTTTGGGAGTACTCAGTTGGGCTGGTGTCACCAAATAACATTTCCCTGGAACCACCTGTATTGACATATGTTTACCTGCCACGCAGCATTAGCAACTGTTTCCTTTTTTGGAAGTTTAATATTTTAGACTTGTATATTTTGTTTCATGGAAAAGCCAGAAACAACTAACAGAATATACAAAAATGATTTAAAATGATGTCTTACAGCACCTTTAATACCTTTATATCTGCATCTCAAGGTAGAAAGTTCACAGAGGATTCCTTGATGAAATTCTCATTCCACACCTCTTAAATTTGTGGCATGAAAAACATTGCAAGTTATTACTAGCCCCCAGCACAAAGAGTAACTGTCTTTTTTTTCAAATGCTAACTTATTGAAAAAGCTGACGCTCTTCTGAATTGAATAGTTAGGCCTGATGTAGGAGTTTAACTTTTATTTCACCTTGGATGTTCAGTCTTTAATCTTCTTCAACAGCATGTCCACTTCAGTGCTGAGCTAAAACTCATCTTCTTCTGTTAAAACTTTGCCTTGTGGCTTCTACTGTGCACAAAATATTTGATGAAAATCTTCATTCAGACACCAAAATTGAACTAAATAACTATCTATCACAATCTGAGGTGATATGTGTAGTTGAATATGGATTTAGAGTCTGACAGTTAAAACAAAAACAGAATAATCAGACAAAGGATTTGCATTATTTGAATCAAATGGCTAAGCAAATATTGAAAATTTTTAAAGATATAAAAACAAACTTTGAAATCTAACCACAGACTCTCTAAACTGTTATTTTTTCATTTTCATATTCTTGCCTGATCTTTTTTGGCTTGTTAAAACAGGTTTAAAGAGTACAATAAGTGCCCGCTCCAGTTATCGGGAAATCAGAAGAGTAGGTGTCTGGTAATAATGTATGAAAGTAGTTGTGTCACTTACAGGTACAATTTAAATACAAAAGAGATATTTAAAATTTCTTGTTTAAATTATTTAATGTTTCTTGTAGTAGACACAGTTTATTTATGGGTCTGTCCAGTTTGCTGGTTTTGGTCTGCACACTTAACTTCTCTGGATGCACCTTATGGCATCTGGAATTGTCTTGATGATGCCACCCATTACCCAAGAGTTGTGGGGTCAGCATCATCTTCTACCAAAACATTTGTCTTCTGGTTTAAAATATTCTTGATAGTGTAAGCCACTTTTAACATTCTTGAAGAATTGACAAATACTGTTTCAGTCCATCTTTTCCAAAACAATTCAGCCATGTATTGAAATTGCTTCCAGTGTATTTATGTGTATTGGTCATTTTTAGAAAAAATGTCCTGGAGGTATGCTGATCTGTTTCTTCAATAGCAGTAAACGATTGAGTGTCAATGCTCGTAAATCTTTTGCGACATTTGATGCATTTGTAATGGCTCTGTTGTTGATGATTGAGTTAGCTTGAGGTATACTGCCTCCTGGGCAAAAGAGTGATCTTTATATATAATACGCTACCGTGGCTGTTCGTTTGTCTGTCCAGGATTTTAAATCACCTGTAGCTTGCAAACCGTTTGACCTATTGACCTGAAATTTGGTACACATATACTATGTGACGTCTACTATCCGCTTTTGGGGTGATGATTGACCTCCAGGGTTATTCCTCTTTTTATTTTTACTTTATTTTATTGTAGAATCAACTCTCAGCAGTGGCCAGCAGGGCAGTGCATGCGTGTGGGCGCCATTCTCATCCCTACCACCTTCGCCATCACTTCCCCTACCTCTTCATATCTTAAATCATTCTTGAGACAGATTGAACACTTAAGTGAAAAATGAAAGAAAACGTACATTGCAAGTAATTGCAACACAAACACTGACTTAATCATTTTAATGCTGAAATATGCCGATGGAAGAAGAGAAGAAGCAGGCCGCTAGGGTGGAGAAAAGAAGAGCTAAAAGTACAGATAAAGTAGATGAAAACTAGGAATGCTCAAGTCAAGTGTATTCATCGCACATTATCGTGCAGTGCGCTGTTACTGATATTGAATAATCGAGATCCAACAACAAGTTTTTCAGCATTATCTTATCTTTTCAAACAAATTGATTAAGTAGGGTTAGGGTTATACACTGAGATATACTAAAGGTTTTATGTGAGAGTAATAATAATAGAATTGTATCAAACCAAAAATCCACTCGTAGACCTAAATATATGCAGCTGTCCCTCTGACTTATGGCTGATGTAGAAAGCCTGCTTTTCCAATCATTCAATTACAGTGACAACATTCTACCTCACATTCTACCACATTACCTTTCCATTAGCAGGTTTTCCCCTAAACACCACTTGACACTATACTAATGTTTACGTGGTAAGAAAAATCAATGTAACGCTTATTTTTGGTTAACTTCCAGGGCACTGTTGAGTTTGGAGGATGCTTCAGAAAGTCTTCAGGCTAACTTAATAGAACTTCCATTTACAGCTCTCATGTAGCCATTTGTGCTCCTGACTATCCTGGTGACAATATCCTAGGTTGCATTCCCTTTATACATCAATCAGTCCTGAGTGTATTTTGAAGTGATTCAATTTTCATATCATAAGCTGGGTTCTTGAGAATGATGTGACCACCAGTTGAAGATAAAAATGAGGTGGGCTTGCAGGTGAGTCTTCTGGATAGGCTTACATGTTTAGTTCCTACTCCTTGAGCTTTCTGTAGAGTTGTCCTCTGTTTGGAGCGCAGAATTGTGCCAATGCATATTGGTCTCGTTCTCTCAGCCAGTAATTGCATGATTGTACACAGCTGTTCCATAAATGTCTAATGCAGCAGCACTGGGTTAGAATTAAATATTAATACTTATTTTGATGTCGATTTCAGGTTCAAATAAAAAAAGGGATCACCTAAGCATTATTTGAGCATATTTTAAGTAGATATGTATAATAATCATGGTGTAAAAAAAAAGATTGTGTCTATTCCACAAGACCGGATACATACTGTACAGTATTTCTTGGGTACAATTTTCTTTATTATATTCTTTATATAAACATTATTTTATTAAATATGAAACTGCCTTTATAATATGCTCACATTTGCATAAAACAGAATGACACAATTCCTGCTGCTTTTCTGAAAAACCTAACCATCATGCTAAGAAGCCACCGTAGAAATAAGCCTTATTGTGGCTTATTAAATATTTCAGTGTTAATTTATAATATCAGTAAAACAAAAGTTTACTTTGCTGAGTCTATAGGATTGATAAAAGTGCTGAAAACGTGCCTTATGGTCAAACTACATGAAGAACTGTTGAGTAACTGCAATAGTAGTATGTTAATTTAAACTTACGTCACACTCGTAAGAAGACAAAATAAAAATCTGGCCTACTTTTGCTGGCTAATAGGTGACGAGGGCTCTCCCAACTCCAAGCTCACTGATTGAAAGAAGCTTTCAGCCTGAGTCTGTTGTGAATTGTATTTATCTTTAATTTATTAAGAAAATATTGTTATTGTATGTTTTACTACTATTTTTTTGCATCCAACTGAGGTTTCTTTCTCATCTCCCTGCCATACAGATGTTCTTTGTGCAAATTTAAGGGCGGAGTGGTGGCTCTGAGGCTAAGGAGCTGCGCTGGTATCCCGAAGGTTGCCGGTTTGAATCCCCGTCACTGCCAAAAAGGCCACTGCTCTGCTGGGCCCTTGAGCAAGGCCCTTAACCTGTAATTGCTCCAGGGGCGCTGTACAATGGCTGACCCTGCGCTCTGACAAGAAATTGTATAAGGTGAAATAAAGAACAACAAAAAAAAAATTGTGCTGAATTATAGAACAACTAGTCATTAAGCCCGTTACAGTAACGGGCGCTAGAACAGTAGTGCATAAACATTAGTAGGAACAGTCTGTATTAAATGGCAAGGGACCTTGACCTCATTCCGTTTGTTGGTCGTATTTTTCTTTGTCTTTCAGCCTTTCTTTTGTTGATGTTCACTTGCTGCGCTGACCGTTCTTCGTGGGCTGCCGCCGTGTATTGTGTGTCTTTAATTTTCTGTGACAGTAATACTGTCTTGTACGTCCGCTGGCTTGAACGTCCGTAATATACCTTTAATTTTCTCTGGCAGTAATACAGGCGTGCGCGTCGGTAATATGACTTTAATTTTCTCTGACAGTAATACTGGCTTGTATGTGGCTGTAATATGCGTCACTGTATTGTGTACCTTTAATTTCCTCTCGCAATAATACTGGTTTGTATTTCCATAAAATGCCTGTCATTTTCTCTGACAGTAATATTGCGCATCACACCGTGCCCCGCGCATGCGCACTTCACCAGAAGACACACACACATGGACACCTGGACGCACACAGGGATTTTATTAAAGAGGATGTGCAGATACACCATCTGCAGGATGTTCTTGCAGGTCTTTGGAGGTGATCTGTGGGTTGTCTGTAACCATTCTCACAATCCTGCGCATATGCCGCTCCTGTATTTTTCTTGGCCTGCCAGACCTGGGTTTAACAGCAACTGTGCCTGTGGCCTGGCCTTCCATTTCCTGATTACATTCCTTACAGTTGAAACTGACAGTTTAAACCTCTGAGATAGCTTTTGTAGCCTTCCCCTAAACCATGATACTGAACAATCTTTGTTTTCAGATCTTTTGAGAGTTGCTTTGAGAATCCCATGCTGTCACTCTTCAGAGGAGAGTCAAAGGGAGGCACAACTTGCAATTGACCACCTTAAATACCTTTTCTCATGATTGGACACACCTGTCTATGAAGTTCAAGGCTTAATGAGCTAATCCAACCAATTTGGTGTTGCAAGTAATCAGTATTGAGCAGTTACATGCATTCAAATCAGCAAAATTACAAGGGGACCCAAATTTTTGCATAACCAATTTTTCACAATTGATTTAATTTGATAAAACTGAATACTGCTTCACTAAAAATTTTTGTTTGGAAAACACCCCAGTACTCAGATGTTCCTGGAAATGAAAGACATACCACTGTTATCTTTTTTATTGAAAGTAGAGTAAATAATTATGCAGGCTGAGAGGGGTTCCCAAACTTTTTCATATGACTGTAGATGCTCTGAAGGTTTTTTTGCAACCAGGGGAGCAGCTTGTACCCAGACACCAGAGTGCAATATTATTAGTGACATGCTTTAGAAACTGCTGACTTGTAATCAAAAGGCCGCAGGTTCGATCCTGGGTGTCGGGCAAATTTACCATTTTGAGTAGTGAGCTGCTCTTATTGTTAACATTATACAATAAAAACATCCATTTAATTTGTGTCTGTAACAGCCGATGTATATTTATAGGACTTGTAAAAGTTAGTGTTTTTTTTTCACTTTTATTCTCTCAGTTACAATCATGATACAACCCCCCACCACCACCACCACAGATCTGACACTGTTAATTTTTATTTGAAACTGGGAATAACTAAAGATGTGACTGGTGTTTTGAGACAATGGAACTGGAAATTATCTGATCTGGAGGGATAAAAGCTGACAAACAAACGCTGGTGAATCCTCCTTCGTATCTCACTGTCAATTAAATTTTTTTTATTCAGTTTTATTGAGTGTTCCTGCTCACAATGAATTAGTATGCGCCTTATGGTCCATAATGTCAAAGCCACACTAACAAAAACAGAGACATAGGTATATATGATATATATGTATATATGATATTTGGAATAATTCATTTTATGACCTGTATAGTAGATTTCGGAAAACATTGTGGCATGGATGCAACATTATTCATATTCATTCGCATACCTTCTTGCAGTTTTAATCAGCGACCGCGTTTTTTTTTTCCGATCTTGCCCAATCTCCACATTTTGGTGCATATTGGTGTTTCTTTTGTAATCCAGGACATATAGAGGAAAGAATAGTACAGAGAGGTCAGTTCTGCGCTATATACAATCATCAAATTCAAATGTTAACAATTCCCACACAAGTGTACCTGTTGCAATGTACACACTTCTCTCTGTGCTGTGGTTCCTATTACACTGAAGAGGCCCCTGACACTGACTGAGTTTGCTTTCCTCGGGGAAGCGGTGATCTTGGAACAGAAACGTTTTCTTTTTCCATTGCCCTTTCTTGTAAGAAGCGACGACGAACTTCCTCTGTAAGGTGAGCCAAGAACTCTCTTCTTTTCTGAGTGGACCCTGTGCATGCCTTGTACAGTACATGTGCGTTCATTGCCACCAGGTCAAGCATGTTAAAGCACAAGCAACTGGCCACCCGTGTGCTTCTACTCGCACTGAATAAGCTCACGCCTTCTGGAAGATTATGTCAACACAACACCAGGGGAAAAAAGATAGAGACAACTATATGGGACACTTTGGTAATATTCAGGTCATAAAATGATTTCTTCAATCAGAAAACATCATCGCACTAATGCTATATTATTTCAAAATGAACAGCGTCAGATAGGGTGTAATTGAGAGGTTAAATTCATCCATCCATCCATCCTCTTCAGCTTATCTGAAATCGGGTCGCGCGGGCAGCAGCTTGAGCAGAGATGCCCAGACTTCCCTCTCCCTGGCCACTTCTTCTAGCTCTTCCGGGAGAATCCCAAGACATTCCCAGGCCAGCCGAGAGACATAGTCCCTCCAGCGTGTCCTGGGTCTTCCCCGGGGCCTCCTCCCGGTTAGACGTGCCCGGAACACCTCACCAGGGAGGCGTCCAGGAGGCATCCTGATCAGATGCCCGAGCCACCTCATCTGACTCCTGAGCAGTGGCTCTACTCTGAGTCCCTCCCGGATGACTGAGCTTCTCACTCTATCTTTAAGGGAATGCCCAGACACCTTACGGAGGAAACTCATTTCAGCCGTTTGTATTCGCGATCTCGTTCTTTTGGTCACTACCCATAGCTCATGACCATAGGTGAGGGTAGGAACATAGATCAACTGGTAAATTGAGAGCTTTGCCTTGCGGCTCAGCTCCTTTTTCACCACGACAGACCGATGCAGAGCCCGCATCACTGTGGATGCCGCCCCGATCCGCCTGTTTATCTCATGCTCCATTTTTCCCTCACTCGTGAACAAGATCCCGAGATACTTGAACTCCTCCACTTGGGGCAGGATCTTGCTCCCAACCCTGAGAGGGCATTCCACACTTTTTCGGCTGAGGACCATGGTCTCGGATTTGGAGGTGCTGATTCCCATCCCAGCCGCTTCACACTCAGCTGCGAACCGATCCAGAGAGAGCTGAAGATCACGGCCTGATGAAGCAAACAGGACAACATCATCCGCAAAAAGCAGTGACCCAATCCTGAGTCTACCAAACCGGACCCCCTCAATGCCCTGGCTGTGCCTAGAAATTCTGTCCATAAAAGTTGTGAACAGAATCGGTGACAAAGGGCAGCCCTGGCAGAGTCCAAGTCTCACTGGAAATGGGTTTGACTTACTGCCGGCAATGCGGACCAAGCTCTGACACCGATTGTACAGGGACCGAACAGCCCTTATCAGGGGTTCCGTTACCCCATATTCTCGGAGTACCTCCCCCAGGATTCCCCGAGGGACACTGTCTCAAGATGTGGCATATTCTAGATCTATTATGGTAATTTTGCTGATTAACTCAGACACCTTCTTGGTTTCTAATTTATTTTTGTAAGAGATATGAAATAATCTATCCTCTTAAAAATGTCTTCAGAGTTTCCCAGAGTTGTATTTGAAATCTCTATCAGCCACGTTAGGTGCATAGATATTTATCAGAATCACTTTAGAATTAAATAAATTGCCCATCACCATGACATGAAATAGTTCTGTGTATTAACATTCCCACACCCCTAGTTTTCTTTATATAGCTGAAGTGAAAAATTTGGCCAGTCCAATCCTTTGCAACCAAAACAGGTCCTTACTTATTAAGTGAATCTCTTGTAAAAAATACTATCTTGGCATTTTAAACCTGTTAATGGGAGATACTGTATTTTCTTTCTTTTTAATTCGTGATTGAGAGCTTTGACATTCCAGCTCACAAAATTCATTGTTTGGTCATAAAAACATTGCTTCTGAACTTTTGTTGACATTGTGTAGTCTTAAGTTTAGGTATTACTTTGTTACATATGGTAGCTTTGACCTAGACCTAGATTTTATATTATTGCCAGGTGTTATGGCCGTAAAGCCTATTGTTATGTTGGCACTTACGGTTATTTGGATAGAAAGAATAAATAAGAAATAGCAATGCTTACTTTCAGTCTCCCCACATTTTGCCACCCTGAGTGAGGCAGACCATGAAGTCCCGGGCCTCTGACATGCCAAGATACAGAGCATGTCCAGAACAAAATGGACCTCCCCCCAGCAGCAGTGTAGAAAATGTTAAAATCGAGATATCTTTTGAAAGTACAGTCCAAATACAATAAAGCTAGGATATGATCTTCAACAGTCCAAATACAATAAATCTAGGGAATGATGTTAAATAGTTCCCATGAAGACTGATGTAATGTATAATAATACATTCCCAATACAACAGATTAAAGATATGAAGTGAAAAAACACTGCAAATAGCTAGTTAGTTTGTGGTTGCCTAAAAGTACATATATTCAATGGAAAATTATAATTCTTAAAGGGATTTAACAATAAAAATGATGTTTTCAACTTAAAAAAAGAAGATTTTAAGTAACAGTAAGATTTTCCTAATTCAACGAAAGTACTTTCTAAAGAAAGAATGATCTTCCTTAAAGTTTGGATGTTCTTTGATCCTAAAAATCAAATGTACACTCACAGGCACCTGCATCGTTTGTAGTGTAATTGTGATAATGTCATCATTAAAGACACAACTACATCATATGTGTCATAGCATAGCAAAACATTGGGAACTAATATAAAGTGTCACACAATGGCTCATCCTTGGTAAGCAGTCCCACCCTAGGACAAGACATGATACTGTTGCTAACAGTATTGTTTCTTCCTGTTCCCACAGCATAGAGAAGATGTGCAATGAGGGCAACTGACCCCATCCCATCCAGTTCGAGGACTATATATTTGATGCATGCACAGAAGGTGGCATCTCATTCTACATCGACACTAGACACAGATGAAGCTCCGAACCAGACTTGAAAAGCTATAGAATAGTGATAGCAACGACTGACACTGTGTTACAATGAGCAAGTCACTTATCCTACCTATGCTCCAACTGGGAAAAAAGAGATGTAATCAAATTGTATCTCAAAAGTTATAAGTTGCCTTGGATAATGACGTCAAATAAATAACTAAATAAATATTAACGATACTTAGTAGAGAGTTAAAATTATGGGAAAAGTTCACTAGGAAGAACTGTCAACAAAGCAAGAAGGAAATAAGTTGCAGAAACATTTTGTCTTTGTGATTCAACCTCTTTTCTTCATTAAGAAATAATGGCTGTTGTCATGACACAAGTCAACACATGGACGTCTGGAGAAGCAATTAGAGACTTTCAGCAATAAACCACATCAAACACCAAGGAAAAGATTACAAATAGACCTTAAAAACTACAGATCACTCACATGTTTGGTAAACCTGGCAGAATATGAATTTGAATAAATATGAATTTCTCCTTGGGATTAATAAAGTATCTATCTATCTATCTATCTATCTATCTATCTATCTATCTATCTATCTATCTATCTATCTATCTATCTATCTATCTATCTATCTATCTATCTATCTATCTATCTATCTATCTATCTATCTAATATGGTCAATAGTAAGGAATGCTAGGATCATATTAACTTGAGAATGGGTGAGAATGGAGAAGACTTTGAAGTCGGTACATTTATGCTTAGCTGTTAACAGTCTCTGAATGAGAGGACCAAGGCTTTGTTTCTGTTATAAGAAAACATGAAGACCAGAAGCTTCTTTAGAGCTTTGACTGTCATAGGACTGAGGAACCACCAGGCAAATAGTGACAACAGAAGCCATTAGAGCAGGGGTGTCAAACTCAATTGCACAGGGGGCCAAAATCCAAAACACACTTTAGGTCGCAGGCCAAACAGGATAAACATTTATTGAACACACTAAAACTAAACTTTTAAAACTTTAAAACTTTTAAAACTTAACTTTTTTGAACATAAATATGAATAAAAACAGACAGGAATATTATTCCAGAATAAATCAACTCAAACCTTAAATAACATAATATTTTGCTCTCCATAAAAATATATCCTGTCTAAATTATACAAGTTAGAAATAAAGTAAACGTTAAAAGAACAAACATTCAAATTTCTTTATTCTTATGTCATTTTATATAAAAAATAAACTTAAATTTTAAATATCCCAAAAGATTTTGCTCTCCATAAAAATATATCCTGTCAAAATTGTACAAATTCAAAATATGAACATGCTGCATAACAAAACCTGGAAATATAAATAAAATTTGTACTTTTCAGCAATAACAAATCAAATCATTCAGTTGTCTTTGCTCTTATGTCATTTTATCAGAGCTGGACGCCTGGCATCTTTTTTTGGCAATAAGTTCATTTATGTTTGGTGTGAGGTTCTGTGTTGTGGAGATTCTCAGGAAGGACTGCAGGTGCTCATCAGTGAGACGACTCCTGTGTGCTGTTTTGTTTGTCTTCATCACTGAGAAGAGCTTCTCACACAGATATGTGCTACCAAACATGCAAAAAGTTTGAGCCGCATGTAGACGGAGCTGGAGCATTTCTGCGGGAATGGAGTGAATAAACTGTGCGGGCCCTGCAGTATCGTACTTTGCCTTCAGTGTGCCATAAAACTGCAGCTCAATCAGCTCCATCTGAATCGGTATCCGTCAATAAGGGCGCGCACATAAAGGCGACCTTCAAAAGGGCGACCTCAATTGGGCGCGGCGAATAAAAGCGCACATAAATAAAAGCGATCTTCAAAAGGGCGACCTCAATTGAGCGCTGAATAAAGGCGCGCGCAAATAAAGGCGAGCTTCAAAAGGATGACCTCAATTGAGCGCCGAATAACTACGTGCATAAATAAAGGAGTGCTTCAAAAGGGTGACGTCAATTGGGCGCAGCGAATAAAGGCAAACGCAACAAAATTACAGAAAATTTATTAGATAAAGGCAATGATTGAACGTATAAAAAGGTGAAAGCAAGAATATTAAAACATCCAGTTAATTAATGCATGAACTTCTAACGAACTACTTCTAACTAACTATTTCTAAAGCTCTCTATATTTCGTTGTTTTCAAAATTACAGAAAATTAGATTAAGGCAATGACTGAATGTATAAAAAGGTGAAAGCAAGTTACACTTGAAGCTGTAGATTATGTGCAATGCCACATAGATATTCGAGATGCGGTCTATTAGCATAATCAAGGACAATTAATTTAATTCGCTCCGAAGGTCTTCCTTTTGAAGCGCTCCTTTATTTGCGCGTGCCTTTATTTGGCGCTCAATTGAGGTCGCCCTTTTGAAGATCGCTTTTATTTATGTGCGCTTTTATTCTCCGCGCCCAATTGAGGTCGCCCTTTTGAAGGTCGCCTTTTTGTGCGCGCACTTATTGAATAGAACCATCTGAATCTGCACAGGTGCAGTTTCCACATCAACAGCAAATGGGTTGAGAAGCAACTCTAAATTCTTTTTTTGTTCTTCAAAGTCACCAAAGCGCCGTGCGAACTCAGTGCACAGTGCTCTCAGTTTATCAGCAAAGTGCGTATTTGGGAACACCGTTGTGCCGACTTGGTTCAACATTACTTGGCAACAGGGAAAGTGGGGCAAGTTGCACTGGTGCATTTGTGTCTCCCATAAAAGCAGCTTCACTTGAAATGCCTTCACTGCATCACACATGTCAGTGATCATGCGGTCACATCCCTGGAACTGGAGGTTTAAGGCATTGAGATGAGCTGTTATGTCAGCCGGAAATGCCAACTCGCATTTCCACTTTTCATCCCTAAAATTGGTGGAGTCTTTTCCTTTACTGTCCATGAACTGACAGATTTCGTTGCTGAGCTCAAAAACTCTGTTGAGAACTTTTCCCCGACTTAGCCAACGCACCTCTGTATGATAAGGAATGTCAGCAAACTCTGAATCTATCTCCCGCATAAAGGACTGAAATTGCCGGTGATTTAAACCTTTAGCTCGGATAAAGTTTACGGTTTGTGTTACAGTGCTCATTACATTGTCCATCTTCAGAACTTTGCCACATAGTGCTTCCTGGTGTATGATGTAGTGATATGCCGTTAACTCACCAGTACAGTTCTCCTCCTGCATCTTTACTCGCATCCTTCCCACTAGTCCACTTTTTTCACTACACATAGATGGTGCTCCATCAGTTGTAAGTGCAATAAGTTTGTCCCTGGGCAGTTTCATGTCGGTAAACATTTTCAAAAATGTCTTTTCCAGTTGTTGTCCTGTGCATCGAGTTAATGTCCATTATTTCCTCTGTAACCCGCAAATTGGAGTCCACTCCACGGATGAAGATGGCCAGCTGTGCAGTATCAGTTATGTCAGTACTTTCATCCACAGCAAGAGAGTAAGCAATAAAGTCTTTGCTTCTTTCACTCAACTGTGTTCTTAAATCAGTGGCCATCTCACAAACTCGATCAGCAATTGTATTTCTACTCAGGCTTACATTTGCCAGCATCTGCTTTTTGTCTGGACATAAGACGTCAAACACCTTGATCATGCAGCTCTTCAGAAATTCTCCCTCGGAAAATGGCCTGGCTGATTTGGCGATCTCCTCTGCCACGATAAAACTTGCTTTCACAGCAGCTTCACTTTGTGATTTTGCACGGGTAAAAAACGTCTGTTGAAGTGTCAGATTCTTCTTTAACTCTTCTGTTTTCTGTATCTTCTGCTTTGCATTCAGGTCTTTCAGGTTATCCTGATGTTTTGTCTCATAGTGCCGTCTTAGATTAAATTCTTTAATTACAGCCACATTAGCTCCACAAATGAGACACACGGGTTTACCGGCAATGTCAGTAAACATATACTCAGCCTCCCATCATTTTTTAAAGGCTCTGTTTTCAGAATCAACTTTTCTCTTCGGCATTGTGAGGGCTAGCTTCGCAATAACTTGCAGCATCATAAGCTAGACTTGGTTAACGTGGGAAGTGTTCGGCAAGGCAGCTGAAGCGCTGCATTATGGGATCTGTAGTTTATTGTGTTACCAGCGCTTCATATTGCCGGGCCATTAATAACAATAATATATAAAATGATCTCGCAGGCCGGATATACTTACACGCCAGGCCGGATGTGGCCCACGGGCCTTGAGTTTGACACATATGCATTAGAGGAAGCTCAAGCCTGGAGTCCCCTTAGCCAAAATTGTGTACCCAAATAGCAAACGTATGTGTGTGTGTTTTAAATACTTCAGATTCTGAGAGTAACTGTATATGTTACCATTACATCAGTTGTGACAAGATGCCATTTGGATGCACTCCATTTGTATTTTTAAAAACGAAAGGTCCTATGTTATCTACTTCAGATATACAGTACATTATATATTTACATATCTCTGTAAATTCATATAATTTTGAGCTTCAGTTAAATTTTAATTTCCCCTTAGGGACAAATAAAGTACAAACCTCTAGGTATCCTCCAAGGAAGATAGCCTTGCATAAGCTTTTAAGTTTGAAGACAATCGAGGAGCAGTGGAAGAGGTTTAAAAATATTTTATGTATAATGCAGGACAGGTACATACCTAAATTTGGAATAAGTTGGAAATTTAAAAAAACTCTGCCAATAAAGAGTTGAAAAAGAAGCTGCAAAGGAAAAAAACAGTATAATGTGTATAAGACAATAACTCCAATTTGAATCATATGGTGTATGAGAACATGAGGGCACCGTTACAAGTGGATAAGACTGATGAGCTTTGTTGGGCTGAATGGCCTGTTCTCATCTTGATTGTTTTAACGTTCTGATCTAATCTAATCTAATCTAATCTAATCTAATCTAATCTAATCTAGTCTAATCTAATCTAATCTAATCTACTCTAATCTAATGTAAACAGTGTGCTTTGGGTTAAGGTGAAAGCTTTAGTGACATTTTATTGTCTTTTATGCTTATCTTGACTCACTTTGCTTCTTTTAAAATGAATAACTAAATAGTTTAAAAAAGAAAAACACAAGTAGTCTGACATCCCCAATCACTCAGCTAGACCAGTCTGCACCTCACCCTGAGAAAATGAAACAGGTTTGATTTTGTCAAAAGTCACCGGGATGGGCTCCAAGTTTGTAATAGCTGAGAACTAATGAGTACTCACCTGGAACTGCAATGCATATATCACAGCTACAGTGGAACCTCGGGTCACGACCGTAATTCATTCCAAAACTCTGGTCGTAACCCGATTTGGTCGTGACCCAAAGTAATTTCCACCATAAGATTGTATGTAAATACAATTAATCTGTTCCAGACCGTACAAACTGTATGTAAATATATTTTTTTAAAGATTTTTAAGCACAAAAATAGTTAATTATACCACAGAATGCACAACATAATAGTAAACTAAATATAAAAACATGAATAACACTGAGAAAACCTTGAACAGAGAAAAGTAACATTGCAAGAATTCACGCTATAGCCTTACGAACCGCTTGCTGTAAACACTTTTTTTTTAATGAGTTTTAAGCACAGGGAAAAACACGAACACTTGAAAAATCCGTAATTTAATAAACAACCAAGAAAAGTAACATTGCAACAATGCACGCTACGAACCGATTGCTGTAAACAGAAGTGAAGTGGAGGTTAAAATCCAATAAAAAAAAGTCTTCATTAAATACAACAAGGTTAAAACAATGCTTGAATCAGTCTCTTTAAAAACAAGCCCGGCGCATTCTTTAACTGCCTTCTCGGCCTTACGCGGCCAGCCCTCTCTCTCTCTCGCTTGCTCTCTCTCTCTCACTCGCTGCACAGGAAATGCACAGGGAGAGACTAAACATGTGCGGAAATCATCTGCGCGTACGAACCAGAAGGGGAACTGGCTTGTTCATCACCCGAGTGTGTGGTCGTGAACAGATGCAAAAGTTTGGAGAACTTTTTGGTCATAACCCAATTTGTATGTGGTCCGAGACGTTCGTGACCTGAGGTTCCACTGTATTAGGAATAAGGAGCATGGGTGTTTTGGACTTCACAAAAGAGAAGAGAGGCTCATCTGTATGATGTCTCAAGTTTTACATGCCACGACAGAATGGAAAAAAGAAAAAAAGGCAGCAGTTTCAGTTGAACCCACTGTACCTGGAAGGCATTCATATGGCACAAGCTCTGTCGCACAGCTATCAGAAAAAAGAGGCAAGCTTGAGATACTTTAAAAATGTGTAAGTATGCTGGAAAGTCATCATGTTTGTCATTGCCTTCAATATATTGTTGTGTAATCAATGACTTCTTCAGTTGACGAGATCAAAAACTGCAGTCATCAAGGTTGATATTTTTCCACCAAATATTAAATGTTTTTAGTAATATAAAACATGTATAGTCTATCTAAAGATGGGGTCCAGTGGTTAGCGTTGCTGCCTCACAGAACCAGCATTTTGGGTTCAAATTCTACGGCTGGTGTTGTAATGTGAGATTTTACATATAACCTGATGAATATTTTGTACTGTATATCTTTATTTGTAATTTAGACAAAGCAGTGTAATTTAGTGTTTACCCCCCCCCCCCCCCCCCCCTTCAGGAATGGGTCTGTTTGAATTTTACGACAGGATTTGGGGGATGTGTGTTTTAAACCAGTTTGGCAAGTGTTTCTTTGCTAAAGTCATTTCTACCCCCGCAAATGGGCTAAGGTGTACTTTAACATATGGTTTGGGGGCAGATGTTAAGATGTTCTATTTCCCCCATTGGTCTGAAGTATGGCTGTTTGGAATTGGCTTGTCTCAGAGGCCTTTAAGTACCATGATGTGCTATTGGCTCTCGGGATTGGACAGAACATCTATAAATGTATGTGTTTAACCTCAGTATCTCTCTCTTACCAACCAACATATGATGAAGAAGCATCTCTCTTGCTAACCTGTGATGATAAAGAGAACACAATGAACAGCACAGCTCAGCAGCCATTTTGAACAGACATGTGGCTGAAAGCTGAGCACCAATGATGCCTTAACTAGAGACATTAAAGTAACCAGAAGACTGTGTGCCACCTGAACTACATATCATCATTTAATCAGGTTGTATGGTTGCCAATATTCAAATGTACTTTGCATTTTGTTATTATTTATGAATATTATCAATAATACTAATACATTGTTTAAACTGTAACTTAACTTCTGCTTGTCTTTTACTACATCCAATTGCCTAAGGTTATAGATATAGAAGGGAAGGTGGGGATAAGTTATATACAATAATACCTTATAAACAGTGGTAAGTCTGTGAGATTAGGCATTCTAAGGCTACATATTAATAATACAATAGGGGAAAGTAGAGCAATATATATTACTCTACCAAGACAAAACACCTGGTTACTGTCTGTGTGGAGTTTGGATGGTGTTTTGTCTTGGTAGAGTAATAAATATTGCTCTGCTATCCCCTTTTGTATTATTAATATGTAGCCTTTGTCAGAATGCCTAATCTCACAGACTTACCACTGTTTATAAGGTATTATTGTATATAACTTATTCCCACCTTCCCTTCTATATCTATAACCTCAGGCAATTAGATGTAGTAAAAAGACAAGCAGGAATTAAGTTACACATAAAACATTGTATTATTGGTAATATTCATAAATAATAACAATATGCAAAGTACATTTGAATATTGGCAACCATACAACCTGATTAAATGGTGATGTGTAGTTCAGGCAGCACACAGACTTGTAGTTACTTAAATGTCTCTAGTTAAGGCATCATTGGTGCTCAGCTTTCAGCCACATGTCTGTTCAAAATGGCTGCTGAGCTGTGCTGTTCATTGTGTTGTCTTCATCATCACAGGTTAGCAAGAGAGAGATACTTCTTCATCATATGTTGGTTGGTAAGAGAGAGATTGTGAGGTTAAACACATAAATTTATAGATGTTCTGTCCAACCCCTAGAACCAATAGGACATCATGGTACTTAAAGGCCTCTGAGACAAGTCAATTCCAAACAGCCATACCTCAGACCAATGGGGGAATAGAACATCTTAACACCTGCCCCCAAACCATATGTTAAAGTACACCTTAGCCTATTTGCGGGGGTAGAAATGACTTTAGCCAAAGAAACACTTGGCAAACTGGTTTAAGACACATCCCCCAAATCCTGTTGTAAAATTCAAACAGACCCATTCCTAAGGGGGAGGGTAAACACTAAATTACATTGCTTTGTCTAAATTACAAATAAAGACATACAAAATATTCATCAAGTTATATGTAAAATCTCACATCACAACAGATGGTCATGTTGTACCTACATGGAAGTTTGTTCAACGTACCTAAAGATCTGCAGATTAGATTGAACCTGTGTGTGTGTGCCAGGGAGGGCTCTGTGATAGACTTGTGCCCTGTTCAGAGCTGGTTCCTGCAAGTGACCAAATGTTGCTGGGGTTGGCCCAGGCTCCCCATAACAATGATATGGAATAAAATTGTTAGTGAATGTTATTTTATAATGTAGCTATTCATTACATTTCAACTTCTATAATTATGCACAATTAAAGAAAAACTCAAAATAATTTGACATTTGAATATGTACATTAAAATGATAGATGTTTTAAATATTAAATATGTCTCTTGTAATTAAAGTTATGCACAAGATGTAAATTTTTTAAATATTATTGTTCTTCCAAAGTCAGGCTGCCTATATGGGATTTCTTTTGTCCGTAAATGATATATTTACTTGGCAAGTGTTTTGCTTCTTTCTGTTATTCAGAATTTCTGTGTGATGAGGTAATGAAGTACTTGAACACGCTGCTTGGGGCTCCTAGTGACTGTGCTTGAGATAAAAGTGTTTTCTCTCTTTTGATAATAAACATACAGACAGTTTACTGTTGTGCCTACAAATAATTTATCAGTTATTTGCAGAGGCGATGTCTGCAAATTGCACAGATCTTTTACAGTAGGTGAGCATACTCTTCTGCACGAATGCATATCTGCTGTTCTTTTCTGTGCAGTCAGTATATAAAATACTGTATGCACATGGCTGCCCCATATAATGCAGGAAAAACAAACAGTTTTGACACAGGCATCCTTCAGTTAATGATATTATAAGGGTTTAAACTCAAAATGATAGTATCTCAAAATATTCAAACTCATTGCCTACCAATAAACTAAGACGATCTGCCATGTCTTGTAAATGGTCAGCACATGGCGCTATAGTGCCAATGATTAAAATCAAAGACTAAGTACAAAGCAATTTCATCTTAAATAAACAATCAGTCAGTATTTGCAATGTCTGTCACAAATTGCAAAATCACAAAGACATATTAGTTGTCTAAATTTCTTTGACCCTGCTGCCACTTTTTGACTTGACTGATCACAAAAACACTTCGACTACCAAATGTGCTGTGCCTGACTGTGAATTTGCTTGTCTATTCCTTTTTCTTTAATCTGTTTAACTACAGGCCTTAGCAGAGAGAGGTTCACGTGTTTTCCTACATTTTTTACTCATCTTTAACATATTATTTCTTCCACTTCGTTACTTTAAATGCCAACATGGCTTTACATTCCAACTACTTTATATGGTAATGCCACACTTTATATGGTAATAATAATAATTCTTTGCATTTATATAGCGCTTTTCTCACTACTCAAAGCGCTTAGCAATTGCAGGTTAAGGGCCTTGCTCAAGGGCCCAACGGAGTAGAGTTCCTTTTGGCATTTTACGGGATTCAAACCGGCAACCTTCCGATTGCCAGTGCAGATCCCTAGCCTCAGAGTAAGGCCGGAGTTATACTTCACGCGACGCGACGCATGCTGCAGTGGACGCTCCTGCTACGCAAGCATTGAAGTGTTTATACTTGCGCGCGTACTTTACGTAAATCTGGAGGAATCGGCCAGGTGGCAGTGCAAAATATTATCATGGTGAGAACATGTTCGGCTTCTCTGTATTGTGAATTGCCTAGAACACCCATTAAATTCCGATGACACCTTACCACAATATCTCTGAAAAGGATGTTTATTGATTAAATCCAGGGATGTGTCCATTTCAGCAAGCATTGGGCACGAGTGAGAAACAATCCCTGGACGATGCCTTGGCTCATAGCAAGGTGAATACAAGCACACACATACACTAGCGTCATTTTAGCGGCACCAAATCCCCAAATCTGCATATCTTTGGAAGGAAACTGGAGCACACTGAGGAAACCCAGCAAGAAAACATGTAAACTCCAGGCAGGGAATATCAGCGACGTGACTCCCTGCAAGACAGCAGTGCTAACGCTCCGCAACTGTGTCACCCCATGTGTGTAATTATTAACAGTATTCATTATTTAAACGAAATTACCTGATTTATCTGTAAAATGTAATATACATACTTTAATGCTTTTCATCATGAAAGTGATATCAAGTATAAATCTAAGGATTCTAAATGTGCAGAGAGTTGGAATATCATACATTTAATGTGCTCAGTGTGGCGATCTATTCCTGGCAATTCGCTGCTGTCAGGAGCAGAGGAAGCCCTAGAAAAAAAGATAGCACAGAAGACGGTATGTGAGAATTTTAAAACGTATCGTGTCATTATGATCGGGAATATGTGACGCTTGAATATAAAAGCACCATGAATACATCTGTATGTTGGTATTTTGCTTCACCACATCGAACTATTTATCAAATATCGAAGCGCGCACACCGATCTCGTAAGATCCGCAAAGCGGCTTTCTGTCACATGCAGATAGTAAACAGAGACTCTGACGTCACATTCCAACTTTTAGCACACTGACTTTTTGCTGGTACTGCAACTCGCGCACGCGTTGCGTTAATTTCTGAGGAACAGTTCAGAGGACGCATCAAATGAATGCTCAGAACGCGTGGCGGCCATGATGCGGGCGCATACGCGTTCTGAGCGTGAAGTATAAATGAGCCCTAATGCCACATATCTTCATAGGAAGATCACCAATGCCTAACACAGTGACACCACTGGGATGATAAATGGCAATTTCCTTTAGCTTAATGCAAACAGAACTAAACAGAACTGTGTCTTGTGAGACACCAAGGTCAAGGAATGTTCTATCTTTGCTTCCCATCTTCATCTGCATAAAATACTAACAGGGATAAACTGCATTGCCCAGGGTGGAATAAAGTACAGATGCTGTCATTACATAAAGCTCAACCAGGGAAACTAAATTCAGAATGAAACACAGCCTGTGGTCCTCACCTGTAAAAATAGGGAATCTGTGCAAAATCTGGTGGAAACACATTCAATTGTGTGGATTTGCTTACCAGACAAACACATAAACAGATGTTCAGCTTTTTACATTGGATTGGTGGTATACTGAGAATTGTTGGCCTTGCATCTCTACTGCTGTCAAGGCTTCATTCTATCAAGTGTGCAATGTCAGCAGGTGCTGTTCCTATCTGCCTGTGGTGACCTAATAAATCAGTCCATATATGCTCACAAACAATTCAATTATTCAAAGACACTGGCAAAGTAAAGGCACCAAGCTGAATAATCTGTAAAAAAGAAAAATACAGGCAAACTGTCTGCTTTGAATGGATATTACAATACTCTAAATCAGAAACACCAGTCTTATATCTAAATCTTTAGATTCCTTTTATTGTTTATAGTGATTGAGGAGTAAACTCTAGTGAAAATAAAGTCTGAACCTTCAATGTTCAGGAAAGATTTACCTACATCTCTCATCCTTTTTGAGATCGATGGGCCAGATGTCACTCGCTTATGTGCCTAGTGAAGGATGTCATGTATCTTGCAACAGCTGCAGATAACATTGAGTAGTGACAGTATACAGTAAATATTTAAGATAAACATCAGACTTAGGAAAATTAATTATGCAATATCCAGATATTTAAACAAATAACATAAAAGATTGTTAGATTTGTCCAGGTTCTAGTACTCTCCATGGTCAGTGCTCAGTGTTAATTTTGACAATAGTTTTGATTTAGTTTTAGTCTTAGTCTTCTGACTAAATTGCATTTTAGTTTTAATCACATTTTAGTCATTTAATTACTGTTAGTTTTAGTCTAGTTTTAGTCAACAAAAAGTAAATTAATTTTAGTCAAGAAAAAGTAAATCAGTTTTAGTCGACTAAAAGTAAGAATAAATTAGTCAGTCAAAATCGGATGGATATTCTATTTCTCATATGAATATGACAGAATATACTGTACCTCTAAACTATTATACCAACATGTGCACTAATGAGCCAAACCACATGTACTGATTATTGAACACAAAATGAAGAATAGGTGTAGAAAGGATTTACTCCGAAAGCTCTTGGTCAGATAAAAAAAATGTATGGACATTAACACTAGAATTACCAAAGCCTACGAAAAAACTTGTAAACCCAGTCCACCTTAAATCCGTTCGCACCTCTCCGTCAGCGTCTTTTGTGTTGTAAATGTGTCGATAAGCAAAAGCAACAGGCAGCCTGCCATCCCGTCCCCCCACAACTGCAGGAAGGGCAAGATGCTCTCCCAGCTCAAGCTTTGTTTATCTATATTAATAATCTACAATAAACACACACACAAGACACTTTAGTATTAGCAGGGTGAACCAGAGCCAGAGGTAATGGTATTGGCATCGGGCATTCGCCACCTAGATAACATTTCATTCCTTGGCATGAATCTCAAGATGGTGCAGCACTAGACGACTTTTCAGGTTTGTGGTGTTCTTTCCCATGAGTTTCATTCCACGTGGCTTACACTAGGTTTATTTTCATCAGCATTGTAATTAAAGTTGGTTCATATGTTTGACCGCTTTTTCGCCCGAGAATCATGTTGGCTGACATAGTGGAGTGGAGTGGAGCAGAATTCTCGCTGATTTGATGATTTCCTGATTGCGCCCAAACTTAGTGTTATCCAATTACAAATGTGCATAACAAGTTTTTAAAATTGAACTGCTGCATTCATGCTCATTATTTGTTGGCAGACCGTGTCATGTGTGATAGAGTTGTGCAAAGAGCTTCACGTTGCTTATCGTTCAATTGTCTGTTTGTAACATTTTTGTTTTGTTTAGTTTTTCTCAACAATGATTTTAAAAGCATTCGTCTTAATTTTTTTCAATAATGGCACATTTTTATTTAGCTTTTGTTCCATTTTCATCACAGAAAAATGACGTTGACGAGTATTTTTCGTCTTGGCTTTTATCAACAAATTTAACACTGTCAGTTCTAAAGTCTTTTGTTACACTCCTAACTCCTTTTGTTTGGACTAACGGAATTTTCTTTTGAATGGTCGTTCTTACTGACGATAGCCCATTTAAAGCCACTGCTAGAGTCCTGATGTGGATGTAGTGCAGTGATCACTTCACATTACACCTCAGACCACACAACTACATTGGCTCTTTTTATGGTGTCCAGCACTCACTTAAACACTTAACTTACAATGTTGATCTCACAAAGACTCCAGAATATCTATCTCCACTCACAAGGCGAGGGACAAGACACTCTCCTCAGGAGGCACTTTGGTTAAGGACATCATTTTAATATAGAGTTTTTATATTTTTTTAACATTACAAAATAACAATGCAAAAAAGTGTGAACCTTAAGAATCATATACACATACAAGGCTTTATTTATACACTAGCTTTAAAAATTGTGCATTTAAATTTCCCTCAATGCAGTTAACATCACCTCAGTACACTGTGGAGAGCGTTGATGATACTGACTCTGATATTGAGCGTCCGAGAGTCAAAACAGCACATTTGCATTTACAAGCTACAGGTCCGTTTGAGGTAATGGTGTTTAGTTTCTTTTTAGATTTGCATTGTATTTTTAAAATAATTATGTAATTTTTACCAATTTTGTTAATTTCTGTAATCTGATTGAGGTGCCAGTCAAATGTGAAAAGTCTATTTAAAGTCTTTTACATTTGCACAACACATGTTTATTTTAAAGGAGGCTTACAGCTTGCAGGTCCCATGGTTTATATTGCAAACTCATGGAAGTGTCAGGGACAGACCAGGAAGCAAGCAGAGATAGGAGGCAAAACTGGGTCATTTTCAAATTCCCAGTGGACATTTTTCAGACCAGTACCTGGACATGGGAAGAATGTGTAGGAAGTTTAAAACTGTCAATTGTATTTGGAAAAGCATACAGAAGGAGCAATACAGCTAAGCTTTATTTCACATTCAGCCTTCTATTGTACAGTTGTGTTGTTTTTAATGTCTATTTTATGCTTTATTGCTTTAAGCCTAATCTATTGCATTGTTTCACATTTTTAGCAAAGAAAATATTTTTTAATTAACTATTTACTTTTTTTGTCTAATAATCAGAGGGTGTACTGTTGTGACAGTGCGGGTCACCTCCTTGGTCCCTCTTCACTTTTGGGAGCCTCTTCAACCCGACACCATTGATAGTCATGACCGGGATAAGCATGGCAGTGAGGACAAAACACACCAAGCAGGGGGATGGTGAAAAGTGCAAGTACTTTTATTATAAAAATCAACAAAACAAGTGTCCCAAAAATGCAGTGCTCAAAAAATTATCAATAAATAAATAATCCATAAAATAAGTGTACAGTGGTGGTTAAAATTATTAAATAGAAAAAGATCAGTTAAAAACAAGGTTAAAATACAGACAGGAGTCTTCTTTAAAATGCTCAGTCCCCGGTGCTTCCCTTTAAAAAAAAAAAAGATGTCTCTCAGGGTTATCCTTCTAGGACCTTGCAGTACAGCGATATGTCTACCAACAGGAGCAGACACCCACCAATTTTGGCCCATGTCCCTGCCGTCCAATCAGCAGTGTTCCATGGGGAGCCACCGGACCTTGATCCCTTGCCCACCACAGCCAATCCAGGCTCCACCCGGTGAAAGCGTGTCGTCCTCCCACTGCTGCCAGTCACAGGTTCCACCCGGTGAGAAGATCATCCTGAGCGTAACAATCACTCTTGCTTCTGGCTGCTGCTCTTCCCTCCTGAGCGCTGGCCATGCACTACCTCCTTGGGGCAACATTCCTGTCCGCCTGCTTCTCTCCTAAGCACCGGCTCATCACTGTTCCTACCTTTCTCTCTGTCGTTTATCCTCTGATCCTCCTTTCTTTATCTTCCGATCCTCCTTCCTTTGTTCTGTTTCTCTTTTCTTTCTTCTCGTACTCACGCTCCCCTTTTAAATTTGGGACGTGGCACAGCTGTGGTAATGAGCAGCTTCTGACATCAATTAGGGTTGCGGACGATCCTACACCTGTGCACTAAGTGCAAGGCCGTTTGCTCCTTGCCTCAGTCAGCATTATTTAAAGTGCTGTCTTTGCCCATATCACCATGTGAGAGAGTTAGGTCTTCTAGCAAAAGTCTTCTCACAGTCACAGTGTTTTATTATAAAACTCATGAGGAATGCTTTACATTTGTGTCCCCTTCTTGCCTGAACACTACCGAAGTCTTTTCATGAAGACTCATTCTTTCACTTGATGAATTTACTGTGCTGCACCATCCCTAGGCTTCCCCAATATTCTCTTCTCTATTCGTAATGTGAGGTCTTTTCCAAGATTTTTCAAATGTTTGCCAACACTGCATTCTTGTTTTGACTTGTACTACTTTTAACATTTCTTTTATTGCACTCCTGAGTTGTTGTGTTTGATAGTCTATTGTTGTCATGTTTGCTCTGTAATGCAACTTTTAATGCTGCATTCTCTTAATGGCACAATATAAAATTGATTGATTATTGAAAAGCTATATCGAATAGCTCTTGTGAGGAGGACATATTTAACTAAATGTCTGCAGGCATTTTACTAACATAATTTGAGAAGAGGAGGCTCTATCAGATTTCCATTAAAACTGAAAGTAAATCCAAAACGTATATTTTAGCTATTTATAGATACAAAGGAAAATAATTATAAGATATGATTAAAGTCTTGCCGATGCGTACAGAAAATGACTTTTGGAACACTGTCAAAAGCCTTTAGCATTATTAAAAAAATGAAAAATATTTTATTTTTTTGATGAACCACATTGAACAAGTATGTAAACCATTCTATGGAATAGTTTCATTATATAGAGATTACATTGCACTTAATCACTCTTTGAATTCATCAAAGCATATTTTAAGACAATTTATAAATATTAATTAATCATGAAAAAATACCTTGTTTTCTTATGAGACTACAAGCAAAATGATCATATATTTCATTAAACTGCCTTTCCATGAGTGAAACAGACAATAAATGTGACCGGATTATTAGTAAGAAGAGACCTAATTTATAGGTAATATTTGCTAGTTAATGTTAAATTTAAAACAATTTTTTTTAGAGGTCTGCATAGCCGGCTTAGTCTATCTACATGAAAATATAAATAATATATGAACATTACCTGGAGAATAAATACTACAAAGTATCTCCGAGGCTCATCCCAATATATTAACATTCTGATTTACCAATAACGTCATTATTTTATATGTAATAATTAAAAATGTATATACAGTAGTTTTTAAACAAAAACTGTGATCCAAAAGAGTTTTTCCAACTGTTTTTTCCTTAAATTGATAAAGTAAAGATTTTAATACTCATTAGTGTATTATTTTAAAAAAATTATCTTAAACCTGACTTTATAGCCACTTAGCTTGTTTAAACATACAACTTATGATGCACCTGGTCAAATCAATGATTTTCCTGGGGTCAGCGGGTGTTTTGGGTCTCACAACATCAGACACCCTCACCCACGTGACCCAAGTGGGCTCATTAAGCCCTGGCTTATATCTAATCACCACTTATTCCTTCTTGGATACCCTCTTTAGATACAACTTCAGCTTCTTTTGTCTATTCCACAATGATTCCTTTCATGCTGGCCCCTGTGGTAAACCCTAAAGAGGTATGTGGCAAAAAACTCTCTGTACCCCACTTTGATGGGCTTACACGTCACTTATTACTGTTTACTGTGACACTGCGCTACAGTTTTGAATGCTTGACCCGCTTTCTTTGTTTGGCATCATCAATTCAATCTTCCCAGAGGATGGTGACTTCGAAGAGGATAACCTACTTGATAATTGCAGCACTATATCTGGCTTCAGCAATGTTACTACAACAGACTTTGTGAACATGAGTTTTTCCCTGATTCAACCTTCAACTCCCTGTCTCATACAAGCCAGAGACAGTACACCTGGCAGCAGGAGGTGGCCTCTCCCCTGCTTGGATGAAATAGATGTCTCTGGGAGGAAGCATTTGCAGTTTTTTTTCCCCTACTGACAGTGTACACTATGACCTTCAGAACTTGGTCATGTTGCCAGCGGTGGTGCCCTTTGCCCAGAACTCTTGAACAGCAGCTAATAATGTGCCCTAGGGTTCTATCAGTCTCAGCAGGCATGTGAGAAAGACGATCTTCCCCAAGCAGAAGTTTGTGGTAGAACATTGTAGAGTGTTTGGGTCAAATACTGGATTTGGTATGACCCTGCTTTCCAGCTTTAAATCCAAGATACCTGCTGTTGTACAGCTGGCTCCCATTTTGTTTAGCTCCTTGTTGTCTCACCCCAACTATCCTGCTGGTTCACTCAACAATTGCACAAACTTCTGCCTGAACCAACATCATCCTCTTTTTCCATGTGCCTTATCATACCATGGTGTTGAGGACCAAACAAGACAACCTCCTGCTTAAGTTACTGTGTCAACCGAGACTTTGCAGTCTTGATTGCCTCTTCCACCACTAGAGGAGGCAGAGAATTAAACAATGTTGCCATCTTCCCTGGAGACAGAACTGTAGTGGAATGAGGACTCGTAATAAGGAAGCAGTGAGATTGGTTCTTCTAGGCTGATGACTTCCTGAAGGGAATAGACAGGGATGTCACTCCTGTGGCATTCATGAATTTACCTCCCTGTGTCTCCATTAATTTAGTCTTGGCAAGAATGCTTAAATGACCTCACTCCCAACATGCGCCATGCACCATTTCAAGGCACTGTATTGAGCAAATAAGAATACTTGTATATACAGTAGTTTAAAAAAAGGTGAGATCCTTTTCAGGATAAGAGTCAAGACTAAAACTTCACTGAAGAGCTCAACATAATTAGTTCACACATACCCTGAAGATCTTGGAGCTGATAGCATTAGAATCCATAACCTTACTAGTGTGGGGTCTCCTTGCTAAATTCTCATCTGGTCAGCAGTGATAGTCTATTGGATAAGAGGGAGTCTTCCAAATTCCTGACAGCGTACATGTGGGTGAGGAGAAGGAGGGTTGTGAGTTGGTGCCATAATAATAACGATAATGACAACGATTAAATTGAATGGAATTAAGGTCTTGTATGGTTCTATCAATAATTTCATATGCCTGATGGGTAGGAGGGTGATTGACCACAGTAGGTATAGATCGCAAAAAGTATTTCTGATATGAAGGAAGTATTTTTTTCATGAAAGAACAACTTTGAGTTATCAATGGAAAAACTTGTTTTGATGTCCCTAGATAATACTTTGAACATTTCAGAAAGATATGCGTGTGTGTATTTGTTTTCTTTAATAAGAAAATCTGTGGCCATTGCCACTCAAGAACAAATGGACAGATTGTTAAGATGTTTTGTGGACAACTTGTACTCATTAATCTTAAGAGCTAATTAGGTTTTCAGTGCATTCCAGCTATTCAACTCTGAGCTATTAAAGTTCAACATTTTTAAACCCATAGCAGCAACAGCCAAACCACTGCTCAAAAATACATAAAATTTGGCAAATACATTTAGGACTTTGGAAAACAAGATTTTTATGAATTTTGAGTTCATTCCAAAGCTTGAGCTTTTAAGGTTTAAGATTTGGAAACACAGATTGATTTAATGTTATGCTTTTATTAAATTACCAGTTACCTATTTGTTTGAAGCAGGTACTTACTTTTTTGTTTAAAAATGTTTTCCTATTTTGATTTTTCAAAATCTGACTTTTGTCTGACTCTTTTTCTACGATCTGGCTGTGGTTCTACTATTAACTGATGGAGAGATATTTTTTCATTTATGTTAAATAGTTTCTACTTTAATTTTGATGTATTTTAACAAATCTGTATCCTTATATGTGAGTTGCATAATCTAATCTAATCTAATCTTGTATTTTGCCTTGAGAGTTGTCACGGCATTCTGTACCTGCACTTGGTGAGGAGCATTGGAGATTAGTACTATTGTATTGTAATTCTGAGGTGGCAATGATAGACTAGCCATCTAGTTCACTGAAGAGAATTACTTGTATTCTGTTTTATGTGTGGTATTTATCGTATTTTTTGACACCCATTGCCACCCAAAGTACCTAGAAGGGGATATCTATCTGAATTGCCCATCTCAAGATTTCTTCCATTTTATTTTCTTGCAAGGTTTTTTTGGGGAGTTTCTTTTTCCTTGTCTTCTTAGAGAGTCAAAGCCGAGGGGCTGTCAAAGCCCATTGAGGCATCACTTGTGTGATTTTGGACTATAAAAGAAACAAATTGTTGTTGCTATCGTTGTTATCTGATGAGAAGTTTATAAGAAATGCCTGGATTAGTAAATTCACGCAGTAAAATCAACATTGCTGTCGAAAGCATTTGAATGTCTCATTCATAAAATGTCTGACTTTTTATTCACTTAGCAAAATAGCCCAGTTTTCAAACCAAAGAAGCTTGAGGGTGGTGGGCTTGTGAATAAGGGTGTTGAATTGTCTTCATTGCAGCGTTACTTGTTTAATCTACCATTTGAACTTCAGTGCTTGGTTTTGCTTCTTATGGGTGGGAATATGAAAAGGGGAGGACACAGTGAAATCCCATATTTAAAAACTTTATATAAGCTCATTTTAGGGAGCCATGGGAAGTATGCACTCCTTCTGATCACCCTTCATTGTAAAATGCAACTTTTTCACTGCTTTTTTTGTTCTCTGCCAAGTCATGAACAACTTCAAAAGGTGCATGTTTTACAAAAGAAGACACCCACAGCTGCTGTAATATTCATCTTCGCTGTGTCTTCACTAGTATCCTTATTGTGGCAGCAAGGCAGTTTTGAGTTAAAGAATTAACTGAAAGAATTTGATTAATAAGGCCCAAATGTATGGAGAAGAACACAAAGGCCTTTGGTTTCAAGCAATGCTAGGAACAAACAAAGTAAGTATCTGGTTTAAATCCTGTTAATTAAATGTATGCACATTTCCAGCTAGTGCCCTGCAGCAGTTTCTTCAATAAAATAAACAAGTGTCAAGTTACATTCTTTGCATTGCTTAGGTTTAAAAGCTGTGAACAAAGCAATGCTAGTGAGTAAGACTCTGTTCTAACGAGCAAAATCTTTATTTTTTCTGGCAAATGGCATTATTTTGGTTTCTTTTAATTGTAGTTTTCTGTTATGATCCTTATAGTTGTTTAACTTCAACCACTAAGTGTGGTGTTAGCAAATCACCAAAGTGTGTCATTTATTGTATCTCCCTTTAATATAAGTATGTGCAAATCCCTTATGTTACCATATGAACCACTAATATTAGAAAATGATGATTTAAGGACAACATTTCCTTTTGGAGAAAAGATCAGGCTAAACTGAGTAAGGAGACAGTAAAAAGAATGTTTTCCTGCCACACAGTAGCAAAATCATTGTGGCCTACACGCCAAGCAACATGATGCTTTCTAGAATGGCATTTTAATAATGTTTCCATAACAAGGTTATACCTAGAGGGATCTCAAAGCACTAACAGATGAAGACCTGTTAAATGTGGATCATCATCTTCGGGCCAGTTTAGCACTGTTTTTCATATTGAATATCAAGAATTAAAGTTACTTGGCATTAGCAAAACTTGCTTTCATTTCTCTTCTTAACCCTCCACTACCTTAATTTCCAATCTCCTTGACTGCTAATGATGCTACTACCTTCTTTCATGAAAAGATGGCTGCCATCAGTGGCCATACTTTATCACACCACCAGTTAGTTTATTCTGTCCTAAGCACAATACAACATTCTCCACTTCCTCACTGCTTTCCAGCACTGATATTTCCATTCTCATATCTAATAGCTCCAAACCTGTCCACTTGACCCCATCCACACACACCTCCTCCTGGCTGTCTCTTAGCACTCATTCCTGCTCTCATGCACATTGTCAACACCTCTCTTAACATAGGCATCTCCCCCACTGTCTTCAAACAGGCCTTAATAACTTCACTTCTTAAAAAGCCGACTCTTGAGCCACTTCAAGTAGGCAATTACAGATTAGTCTCCCTGCTCTCCTTTTATTCAAACTCCTACAGAGCAGATTTGTTTATTCTGACTAGTGAGGTTTCAGGAGGTACCTAAGATGGTTCTGTTGGCTACTCTTGATACTCTATGGCTATCAAGAGCTGCCCCCTTGTCATTCATTTTCATCCTTCTTATTCATTCCTCTGCCTTTGAAATATTTAACCATCTGATTCTCCTTGTCATACTCTCTGAGCTAGTCATCACAGGGGATGCTCTCAAATGGTTTGAATCCTACTTGTTGAACAGATTCTTACCATGAGTCATGGAGAGGAGAGAGATGTCAAAGATGCATCAGGCAAGCACAGTTGGGGTGGGGGGCAAGAATATGTGCTAATACATAGATGTTAATAGCACTTTTTTTAGTTTAAAAGAGTTAAGAAGGTTTTTATGAGGAATTAAACTGTATATGGTAACACAGGGATTGATATTACTAATTCCTCTAAGCTTAAATAGTGCATAAAATCCAGGATAGGCTATGAACACCAACTTTGGGCACCAGAGTTCACTGTATACTTTATCAAACATACATGCTACAACAAGATAATACAAGAATGGGATAAACAGTACTGAAGATATTTAACTTCATAGGTATGCTGTTTAACTTTAAAAGTAGTTAATATTTTAACACATTTGACACCACCATAGACTTCTCCACTGTACTGTTTGACATGTTCACTTATTAGTCCACATCCTTGCTGTACTGTCGATTTTCTTGGAAGTATATGAAATCCAATAAAGGATATGAAAACCACCAGCAGCCTAGTTATAAAAGGCAGATCAGATGCCAGGAAGTTTGCAGCTCAGAGAAAGACAAAAGATATAGTAAGTAAGGCAAAATATGAGCAATGCGAGCAGGCAAAGACAGAGTGGTGAAAAGAACATGAGTAAAAAAACAGGAATTCAAAAGATTAAAATAACAACGCAAAAGAAAGATTCAGCAATTGGGCCGTGAACGAAAGGCAGAGTTTGCTTAAGTACCACGCTTGAGAGCGCTTGTGCAGAGTAATAGGAGGTGGGGCCTGGGGAGAACAATAAAACATGGTTTTATTGGTTTGGTTAATGGTTCAGTGGTCTGATAACCTCATACAATAAGAGATTCATATCAAATAGGAATTAAACTACCATGAACATAAGTGCTTCTCATATATGAATAATTTCAATTTAGCATTCATCCATTTATAGATGGATGAGCTAAAACAAAAGAACATGTTGGTTCATCCACTAATCTATTTCATTCTACCTTTCTGGGTGAAGGCTAGGAAGCCAAAAAGCTGGGTAAGTTCAGGTTTTCCTTTCAATTGCAGTGGCATGTCATGGATCTGACTTGTGTTTCTTTGCCGGTTTAGATATGCATGGTGAAAGAGACAACTCTGTTCTGGTAAGTCTACAAATTAGGCAATCTGGTGCCGTATGCTCATGATGTGGTCTCCCTAACAAATATGGCCAAGCCAACTACCTGGACTAATGATTAATCTCAATGACCTTAATGACCAAGGGAACACTACTCATATCAGGGACAGTGTATCTCATTCTTGGAAACAAATTTATACCAAGATGAACAGAAGCTAAAGTAGTCAGATAGACTTACCTTGACAGTTGGAAGGTAAAGAGCCAGGGTCTGGGTAAACTGCTTGAAAAGCAGCAAAATGAAGTCCACTGAAATGGCAGTGAATTACTAGGGATCTTTTGTTGTCTGTCAGGCTTCCATTAAAGGGTAACCAGGCTATTAGCATTGTCACTTCACTGGGCTGAAAATTGGATAGTTTTAATGTGGAAATTCCAAAACAATTAGATATCAAAAGATGAGATTGCTTGTATATCTAAAACATAAGGTAGAAACAATGCCAAACTGTTTTCTATCTAATATAATAGCTACATTTTTAAATAATGTGTAATGGCTTCTGTCTACAATCACAATGTAAAACACAAAAAGATAATTTGTTTGATGAAACCAGTTTCCTTATAAAAGAAGCAACATTAACATCAAATAGATAAATAAATCCGGTACATGTTTTAAAGAAAGATGATAAAATGAATACAAACAAAAGGCTTGAGGCTTTTCTGCTTTCAGTTGTGCTCAAACACTCAAAAAATGGTACTATCATATAGTGTCATACATCTATCATTTTATTGTTATACAACATTGAGTGGATTAAATTGGCTTTTTTACACTGATCAACAGAAAAAGTCTCGTCCGTTGCAATTGGTCTCACCCGTTGCGAGAGACGGATGTCTGAAGCGAAGCTCTGTTAGCAGCAGTGTTATTTTTTATATTATTTCCTTATTATCCTGTGATATCCTGTATTTATCCAACCCGAGGGTTCTACTACAGCATATATAAACATGGTCAGCAAGAAAGGGGCTCAGAAAGAAATAGAAAAGAAAACTAAAGCTGCATCCAAGCCCAGACTGACAAGTCCAAGTTCAAGCTCAAGGTACGGCCTTTCAGAGACTGACCTGGAACAGATGGGCAAAAGCCTCGGGACCACGGTCCACAGCATCATCTCCAGTTGAGAGCAAAATGGGGAGCGAATGTACGAGTGACGCAGGTCACGATAGCTTGCCGATTGGAGAAGATCATTTGAAACTGGAAAAGGCCTTGCAGCCCGCGCTTTCACCTACTCCATGCGAGCCAGGAACATCGGCTGTAATAAAGCCCGCCGCTTCACGTAAGTGAGTGCTCGAAAGCAGAAATGATCTGTCCAAACTGAAGGTGATGATCGCTGAGCTCAAGCAAGAGATAAAGAATGATATAAAGAAAAGCGAGAAGGCAAGTGAGAAGCTGCACCGGGAGCTGCAAGAGCTGCGGCAGGATAGCAAAGACTCGGAGAAACGCGTATATATCCGATTTGAGGCGGCCTTTAATGGTATGCTGGATAAAATTGAGGTGCACATTCAGGAAAATGCGTCTAAACTGAGCACATTTGCCAATCAGCTGGAGGATGTTAAGCAGGTATTCATGACTTGAATTGAAATAGCCGAAAATCTAGCATCCACTGCTGATGGAAAAGCAACAGCTGCCAGTTCCGAATGCAAAAAACTCGGAGACAGACTTGCTGCTCTGGAAGATGGAAGCAGAAGGAATAATATTAGAATCGAAGGTCTACCTGAGAATCGTGAAAGTCCAAACCCAGTGAAATTCGCAGCTGAACTATTCTCTAAAATAATTGGAGAGGACTTTAAATCAGATACCGAGATAGCAGCAGCTTACCGCATACGTGGTTCAAATACCTTTAGACCTAGGTCTTTTATTATCCGCTTCGAGAGATTATTATGTAAGATAGATGTGATGGCACTCCTCAGACGCAAGCAAGAGATTATATTTGAAAATAACCACATTCGTATTTTCCCTGATTTCTCTCCTGCAACAGCCGCTAAACGTGTAGCCTTCTACAACATTAAACAGCGGTTATGGCAAGCCGATATCAAATACAGCTTCTTGTACCCTGCCAAACTGAAAGTGGATGTGCAAGGCCAATACTACGTCTTTTCAAGCAAGGAGGAAGCAGAAAAGGAATTAAGAAAGCTGATCCGACACTATTCTGAAACAAAATAGTGAGTTGCATCCTGTCATGGTATGGCAAGGAGATATCACCTGATGTCTGATCCACTTGTAATGATACGGGTATTATAATTATACAGTGGAACCTCGGTTCACGAACGTCTCGGTACATGTACAAATCGGTTTACGACCAAAAAGTTCGCCAAACTTTTGCCTTGGTTCACGACCACACACTCGGTATACGAACAAGCCAGTTTCCCTTTCGGTTTGTACATGTTCAGTCTCTCCCTGTGCATTTCCTGTGCAGCGAGCAAGAGAGAGAGAGCGCGACACACACACACACACACACAGGCAGCGAGAGAGAAAGAGAGAGAGAGAGACGCACACACACAGGCAGCGTGAGAGAGAGAGCTGGACGCATAAGGTAGGAAGGCAGTTAAAGAATGCACTGGGCTTGATTTTGTTTTCACTTCTGTTTACAGAGATTGGCTCGTAGCGTGCATTGTTACAATGTTACTTTTCTTAGTGGTTTATTAAATTACGAATTTTTTCAAATGTTCATTTTTTTCCCTGTGCTTAAAACTGATTAAAAAAAAGTGTTTTTAGCCAGCGGTTGGTAGAGTTGTAGCGCGAACTATTGCAGTGTTAGTTTTCTCTGTTGTTCAAGGTTTTCTCAGTATTATTCAATGTTTTTACATTTAGTTTACTATTTCGCTGTGAATTCTATGGTTTAATTAACTATATTTGTGCTTAAAAACTTAAAAAAAAAATATATATTTACATAGAGTTCATATGGTCTGGAATGGATTAATTATATTTACATACAATTCTATGGGGGAAATTGCTTCGGTTCATGACCAAATCGGTTTACGACCAGAGTTTTGGAACGAATTATGGTCGTGAATCGAGGTTCCACTGTGCATCCTTTTCATTACTCTGATGCTTTCTGTTTATGTTTTAATTACAGTAATAGACGTGTGTGTGGAAGAAATTAACTTTTTTTTTTCTTACTACACTAAAGGAGACTGTTTAACACCATACCCTGGTTTATTGTTATTATTGCATTAAGACTTACTATGCTTATCCTGGACCACTTTCTAACACCATCCCCTGGGTTTATTATCTTATTACTTTAAGATTGCAGAAGATTATATTATACATTTTATGCTTATAGTTTGTTAATGATTATATATAATCATAATTTGTTAATGATTATATTTTAGGCATATAGTATTTAGACTATATTGGCAATAGATATCGCTACGTTTTAATCCTAAAATGCCACTGTGTGGGGGCTTCATTTGCTTTGGACATGCTCTGTCTCTAGGTATGTCAGAGGACCGAGACTTTGTGAAGTGGGGTCCAGCCTCACGTGGGGAGGCAAAGTGGGGGGGTGGGAGCATAAGGGGGAGAGAGAAAGAGAGCAGGCTATATCTAATCAATCCTTCTAATCCTTATAATTATAACTACCAACGTAACAATAGGCTGCATGGCAATAATTCTTGGAGAAATAGGAAATTAAGGTTAAAGCTGTCTCACTTCCAGTTAGGACTATAAAATGACATCAAAACCTCAGAATCAATATCTCCATGATGGGACAGTTAACTTTGTGAGCTGGAATGTTAAAGGCCTGAATCACGAATTAAAGAGAAAGTATTCTCTCACCTAACAGGTCTAAATGCTAAAATAGCAATTTTTACAGGAGACCCACTTACTAAGCAAGGATCAGTTCCATCTGCAAAAGGACCAGGCTGGCCAAATGTTCCATTCTAGCTTTACAAAGAAAACTAGAGGTGTGGGAATTCTCATACATAGAACAGTCTCATTTGCAGCATCAGATGTAGTATCTGATACGGAAGGGAGATATGTGATTGTCATAGGCAACTTATTTAACTGTAAAATGATTTTGATAAATGTTTATGCACCTAATGTCAATGATAAGGAATTCATATAAAACGTATCTGCATCCATCCCCAATGTGAACACTCATAAAATTATAATGGCTGGGGACTTTGTGTTTTAAATCCGCTGTTAGATAGGACTCCTGTCACAGGGGGGATGACATCTAACACTGCAAAGTTAATTACACAGTTTGTAACTGACCACAACTTATCAGACCCCTGGAGGTTTCTAAACCAAAATTCAAGAGCATATTCTTTCTACTCACCAGTACATCATTGCTACTCAAAAATAGATTATTTCTTTATAGATAATAATTTCTTGCCTACGATTAAATCTTTCAAGTACGATGCTATTGTTATTTCCGACCATGCACCTCTGATCTTGGAGCTAACGTCACTATGCCCCACACACTCACCTCGTAGATGGCGTCTTAACCCGCTTCTATTAGAAGATGAGAACTGTACAGAATTTATATCCAAACAAATCAGTTTCTTCCTAGAGACAAATACATCCACAGAGGTTTCTACAGGAATACTCTGGGAAACTCTAAAGGCCTTCTTAAGAGGACACATTATTTCATATCTTTCCCACAGGAATAAATTAGAAACCAAGAAAGTATCAGAACTAAAAAGCGAAATTACTAGAATAGATGAAGAACATGCCAGGCTTCCAAGCGAGGCGCTACATAGGAAAAGGCAGGCTCTGCATTCAGAACTTAACTTCTTGACAACTAAAGCAGCTGAACAACTAATTTATAAATCCAGACATCATTACTATGAACACGGAGAGAAAGCTAATAAGCTTTTAGCTCAGCAAATCCACAAGCAAGAAGTTCACAATGCAATCCCAGTAATCACTAACACGAATGGAGACGATATCATTGACCATAAAAATATAATGCACACATTTAGAGACTACTATAAATCCTTATATTCTACTGAGTTTAAAGAAGACAACACACAATCTAATGCATTTCTGGATACATTACAGTTACCACAAATAGATACTTTTAGTGCGGAGGAACTGGATAAACCTCTGGCGCTATCAGAATTACTAGATGCTATAAAGTCACTTTAAGGCGGGAAAGCAGCAGGCCCTTTTGGTATCCAAAGAGTGATCCTACAAAGACCTAAGGCAGAAGGTGGCATGGCTCTACCTAACTTTCAGTTTTATTACTGAGCAGCAAACATACAAGCTATAAAAACCTGGACACAAATAGATGAACATACACAGGCCTGGTCCGCAATAGAAGTAAAATCCTGCAGTACTTCTTTATATTCCCTGCTTTGTGCCCCAATAAATGCAAGGTATCAGCAATATACTAATAACCCAATTGTGATTCACTCATTTAGAATCTGGAACCAATGTATAAAGCATTTTAAGATGGAGAAGTTTTTATCTGTGGCACCTCTGCAAGAGAGCCACCTCTTTCAACCCTCGCAAACAATATGCAGTTTTTAATATCTGGAAAAAATTGGGGATTAAAATGCTCACAGATCTTTATATAGACAACATCTTTGCATCCTACAAACAATTACATTCCAAATTTAACTTTCCAGCTACACATTTCTTCCACTATCTTCAAATTAGGAACTTTGTTAAACAGAACCTGCCCGATTTTCCTCATCTTGCACCCTCGTCCATGCTGGAAAAAGTATTGCTCAATTTCAAGGACTTAGATAGCATCTCTGCAATATATAAAATTATTTTACAGTTCCTCCCTTTCAAAGATCCAAGAGGACAATGGGAAAAAGATCTCTTAATCAATATATCAGAAAGAGTGGAAAGTAGCAATGCAGAGACTTCACTCGAGCTCCATATGCGCAAAGCATACAATTATTCAACTCAAAGTTATATATCGAGCACATCTGTCTCGCCTAAAACTGTCCAAAATGTTTCCAGGGCAAGATCCAACCTGTGAATGCTGCAATCAAGTCCCAGCTTCACTGGGTCACATGTTTTGGGCCTGCGCCAAATTAACATCATTTTGGACCAAAATTTTTTAAGTGCCTTTCAGACAGCCTTGGTGTCACAATCCCTCCTAACCCATTAACAGCTGTGTTTGATGTTCTTCCAGATGGGTTTAAAGTGGAGAAAGACAAACAAACTGTGATTGCATTCACTACACTTTTGACACGCAGACTTATTTTGTTAAACTCTCCTCTTTTAAGTCTGTGGGTAACCAGTGTTATAGCGCGTCTTTATGTGAAAACAGCAGTGTCAAATGGGGGTGGGGGGTGGGATCGTGAATGCGACTGAGAGAATAAAACTGAATTAAAAAAAAAAAAAACAAAGCTAACCTTTACAAGTATCATACTTTGGGACGGATCTACGAGTTTTTTCGTAGGCTCTGGTAATTCTAGTGTTAAAGGTAATGCCAGAAAAAATTGATGAACAAATACAGGAAAATGCATCTAAGTTTGAGAGTAAATTTAAAGGACTTGGCACTCAGTTGAAAGGCGTTAAACAAACATTCATGAATCATATTGAAACAGCTGAATAACTGGCATTTACCACTGATGGAAAAGCAATAGCTGCAAATTCTGAATACAAAGTACTTGGAGACAGACTTACTGCACTGGAATATGGATGCAGAAGGAATAATATTAGAATCAAAGGTCTCCCTGAGAATTGTGAAAGTCCAAACCCAGTGAAATTCGTAGCTGAACTATTCTCTAAAACAGTTGGAGAGGACTTCACATCAGACAACGAGATAGCAGCAGCTTACTGCATACAGGGATCACGGATATCAAATTCCTCTAAACCTAGGACTCTCATAATGCGTTTTGAAAAATTACAATTTAAACTACATATAATGTTACTTCTCAAACAGAAACATGAGATTATACTTGAAAATAACCACATTTGTATTTTCCCGGATTTCTCACCCTCAACAGCTGCTAAATGTGCAGCATTTTACAACATTAAGCAGTGTTTACGGAAAGCCGAGATAAGATACAGCCCCTTGTATCCTGCCAAACTGAAAGTGGTCATTCAAGGCAAGCTCTACATTTTTACTTCTACGGAGGAAGCAGAAAAAGAGCTAAAAAAACTGACACTTTTTTGAAACAAAATTGTAGGTCACATTCTATCCTGGCATGGCAAAGAAGATCTTACCGGCTGTTTGATCCACCTGCAGTGATACTGGTACTATAATTATACATCCTATTTACTTCTCGGCCTCTTTTTGTTTATGTTTTAATTACAACTATATGCATATATGTATGTATGATGTGTATGTTTGCGTATTTTTTTTTTTTTTTTTTTAAGGAGACTGTTTAACATCATACCCTTGGTTTATTGCATTAGGACTTACTATACTTACCCAGGGCAACTGTTTAACATCATTCCCTGAGTTTACTCTCTCAAGACTGTTTAAGATTATATTTTATGTTTATAGCATTTGCATTGTATTGTCAATAGATATCTCTATTTTGATCCTCTATACACAGCTGCTGGGGGGCTTGTTTTGTTTTGGATGTGTTCTGTCTCTAGGTATGTCAGAGGAGTGGGACTTTGTGAAGTGGGTCTGGTGAGGAGAGAGAAAGACAGCAAGCTATTTTTAATCTATCCTTTTAATCCTTATAATTATAAGCGCCAAGTAACATTGAGCTTCATGGTAATAACTCCTGGGAAGACTAGAAGTAAAGGTCAGAGCGATCTTATTTTAAGTTAAGACTACAAAATGAGCGCAAAAGTTCAGAAGCAATATATTCATTACCAAACAGTTAACTTTGTGAGCTAGAATGTTAAAGGGCTGAATCATGAATTAAAGAGAAAGAAAGTATTCTCTCACCTAACAGGACTAAATGCTAAAATAGTATTTTTACAGGAAACTCACTTATTACGCAAGGATCAGTTTCGGCTGAACAGAGGCTTGACTGGACAAATATTTCATTCCAGCTTTACAAAGAAAACTAGAGGTGTGGGAATTCTTGTACATAGAACAATAACATTTGTAGTAATAGATGTAGTATCTGATCCTGAAAGGACATATGTGATTGTCATAGGTAATATATTTAACTGTAAAGTGATTTTGATAAATATCTATGCACCCAATGTAGATGATAGGGACTTAATCCAAAATATATTTGCATCCATTCCCAATGTGAACACTCATAAAATTATAATGGCTGGGGACTTTCATTATGTTTTAAATCCAAACCTAGATAGGGCAATGATGTCTAACACTGCAAAAACAATTATACAGTTTGTAACAGGTCACAACTTATCAGACCGCTGGAGACTTCTAAACCCAAACTCAAGAGCATATTCCTTCTACTCGCCAGTGCATCACTGCTACTAAAGAATTATTTTTTTATAGATAATAATTTCTTGCCTACGATTAAATCTTGTAATTACGACGCTATTGTTATCTCCAACCACGCTCCTCTGATCCTGGAGCTAAAATCTCTATGCCCCACATACTTAATAATAATAATAATAATAATACATTTTATTTATACAATGCCTTTACGATGCTCAAGGTGCTTCACAGAGTCTTAGAAACAAACAGCAGGTTATATGTAACATTGGATACAAATGTTTTCCTGAATAGAACAATGAAATAGATAACAAAGCATTAAATAGAATAAAGGACAATAAACACTAAATTCAATACTAAAAGAAAAACTTAACAAATAACCTAATTTATGATATAACAGACACACAAATTATCCTGAGCACCTGGACAGAGAGGTAAACTGAAAGAAAGGGCAGAATGTTAAGTTAAAAGCCTTCCTAAATAGATGAGTTTTAAGTTGTTTTTAAAAGAATGAATGGAGTTAGCTGATTTAATTAATTTTGGAATGTCATTCTAAAGTCTGGGTGCTATGGAGCTGAAGGCCCTGTCACCCATAGAGTGCAGGTTAGTGTGAGGCACAACAAGATTACCAGAATCAGAGGACCTTAGTAGGCGAACAGGAGCATAGTGATTTAGAAGGTCACTAATGTAGTCCGGTGCAAGGCCATTTAAAGATTTGTAGGTTATTAATAGAATTTTATATTCAATCCTGTAAGTCACAGGGAGCCAGTGAAGGCGAAGCAGGATGGGTGCGCTGTGCTCACTATTGCTGGTTTGAGTAAGGATTCTTGCAGTAGAGTTTTGAATCAACTGCAGCTGTGAAGATTAGAAGGGGCACCTGCCAGCAGCGAGTTACAATAATCGATGTGGGATATGATAAACGCATTGACAAGTTTCTCAGCATTAGAAAAGGTGAGGAATGAGCGAACACAGGATATTTTACGGAGGTGAAAGTAAGGAAGTTTCTTAATGTGGTTTATGTGAGCAGAATAAGAAAGGGAGGAATCAAAAATGACACCAAGATTCCTTGCATCAGACGGAGGTCTGATGAGATCACTGTCAAGAGTGACTGAAAAGGAGCTCATTTTATTAAGTAGCGCTTTATTGCCAATTTGCAGGAGTTCAGTTTTGTTGCAATTTAATTTTAGAGTTCTGCTCCATCCAGGTTTTAATTAGTTATCTCACAGAGGGTGTCTTAACCCACGTTTAATAGGAAACAAGAACTGTACAGAATTTATATCCAAGCAAATCAACTTTTTTTTAGAGGACAGATTATCTCATATCTTACCTACAAAAATAAATTGGAAACCAAGAAGGTATCAGACCTAATCAGTGAAATTTCCATAATAGATCAAGAACATGCCAGGTATCCAAATGAAGCACTTCATATGAAAAGACAGGCTCTGCATTCAGAACTCAACCTGTTGACAGCTAAAGAAACAGAACAACTAATTTTTAAATCAAGACACCATTACTATGAACATGGAGAGAAAGCTAATAGGATTTTAGCTCAACAAATCCACTAGCAGGAAGCTTGCAATCCAATCCCAGTAGACAAAACCATTGATCATAAAAAATAATGCACGTATTTACAGACTACTTTAAGTCCTTATGTTCTACTGAGTTTAAAGAAAACAAGACACAACCTAATGCATTTCTGAATGCATTACACATACCACAACTAGATACTCTCAGCACAGAGGAATTGGATAAACCTTTGGCACTATCAGAATTACTAAATGCTATAAATTCACATCAGAGCAGGAAAGCAGCAGGCCCTGATGGTTACCCTGCCGAATTGTATAAAAAAAATTCTCAATTAAGCTAGCTCTCCTTTTATTAGCAACATCTACAGAAGCTAGAGACAATAATATTCTACCTCAAACTTTCGTCAAGCTTTAATTACCGTCTTTCCTAAGCAAAACAAGGACTTGTTACAATGTGCATCATACAGACCAATCTCACTTTTGAATAATGATGTAAAGATACTCTCCAAAGTCCTAGATAGAAGGATTGAGAAAATGCTTCCTTCCGTAATATCACAAGACCAAACGATTTATTAAAGGCAGACACTTATCCTCCAATCTTTGACACCTGTTTAATGTGATATATTCACCCACAAAGTCAAAAATCCTGGAGATATTATTATCATTGGATGCAGAAAAAGCATTTGATATGATTGAATGGATTTACCTTTTCACTACATTGGAGATATTTGGGTTTGGCCTGTACATTTGTACATGGATCAAATTACTGTATACCAGCCCAGAAGCTTTAGTTTGTATTAACAACATTAATTCAGGTTACTTCAAACTAGAATATGGTACTAGACAAGGATGTTCATTGTCACCACTGCTGTTTGCAATTGCCATTGAACCACTGGCAGCTCACTGTTGAAATGCTTATGAGATAAAGGGGATTATCAGAGAAGGAATTGAACAGAAAATTTCTCTCTATGCACATGAAATGGTCCTGTATATATCAGACCCACAAAATATTGTGCCTGCAGTCCTAACAGCACTTACAAAATTTCAAAAGATTTCTGGTCTCAGAATTAATTTGAACAAAAGTGTGCTCTTCCCAGTGAATTCTCAAGCACATAATATTAGATTGGACACCTTCTCTTTTATCATTGCAGATTACTTTAAATACCTAGGGATAAACATCACAAATGAACATAAAGCTCTTTATCAACAAAATTCTGCTGTCTTCATGGAAAAAATTAAGCAAGACTTGCATAGATGGTCTACCCTTCATCTCACTTTAGCTGGAAGAATTAATATTGTCAAGGTGACTATCCTTCCTAAGTTTCTCCTTCTATTTCAAAACATTCCAATATACATCAATAAATATTTTTTTAAGAAATTAGATTCAACAGTAACCTAATTTATTTGGAATTCAAAACATCCACGTATCCAAAGGGTGACTCTACAAAGACCTAAAGAAGAAGGAGGCATGGCTTTACCTAACTTTAAGTTTTACTACAGGGCAGCGAATATACAAGCTATAAAAACTTGGTCCACAATAGAAATAAAATCCTGCAATACTTCTTCATATTCCTTGCTTTGTACACCAATAAGTACAAGTCATCGCCAGTATACTAACAACGCAATAGTGCTTCACTCACTCAGAATATGGAACCAATGTACGAAGTATTTTAAGATAGAGAAGCTTTTATCTGTGGCACCTCTGCATGAGAAACACCTTTTCCACCCTCTCAAACATACACAGTTTTTAATATCTGGAAAACATTCTGGATTAAATCACTTAGAGATCTGTACATAGACAAAATCTTTGCATCCTACGAACAAATACACTCAAAATTTAACTTTCCAGCAACACATTTCTTTCACTACCTTCAAATAAGAAACTTTGTTAAACAAAACCTATCCAATTTCTCTCACCTCCCACCCACCTCTATTTCGGAAGAAATATTGATCAGTCTTGAAGACTCAAACAGCATTTCGTAATATATAAAAGCATTTTATAGTCCCTCCCTTTCAAAGATCCCAGAGTACAGTGGGAAAAGGATCTCTCACTCAATATCTTGCAAAAGGAGTGGAAGGTAGCAATGCACAGAATTCACTCGAGCTCCATATGCTCAAAGCATAAAATTATTCAACTTAAAATTGTCCAAAATGTTTCCAGGGCAAATCCAACCTGCGAACGTTGCTATCAAGTTATATCCTCATTGGGCATATGTTTGGGCGTGCACCAAATTAACAATTTTGGACAAAATTTTTGAAATGCCTTTCAGACAGTCTTGGTGTCACAATCCCTCCTAATCCACTAACAGCTGTCTTTGGTGTTCTTCCAGATGGGCTTAAAGTGGAGAAGGACAAACAAATTGTAACTGCCTTTACTTCACTATTGGCACATAGCCTTATCATGCTTAACTGGAAGAATGCTAACTCACCACTTTTAAGTCAATGGATAACTGATGTTACATATTATCAAAAATTGGAAAAAGTCAAGTTCTCACTTAGAGGATCTGTACAAAACTTTTTAAAATTTTGGCAGGATCTGATTAATAACATTTTAGAATAAACATTTAAATTGAGGAAGTGGATTCTCTCCCCTCCTTTTTTATTATATTTATTTTTATTCATTTATTTACTTACATATTTTTACTATTTTTTAAATTTTACTCTGCTGACCTAGCTCTCTTTCTCATGGGTGGGGATCGATTTGTTTCGAACCTAGTTTTGGTTAAATCAGATATCATTCCATACATGCAAGTCAAGTTTAATAAAATGAGTAAAATGTTAACAAAAAATATTAAACACAAAGTAATTGACTGCAAACACAAAGTAATTGACTGCATAAGTATTCAAGTCAGTGTTTAGCAGATTTACCTTTGGCAGCCATTTCAACCTTGAGTCTGTGTGCACAGGTTTCTCTTTATCAGCTTTGCACATCTGGATGTTGCAATTTCACCCCACTTTTCTTTGCAAAACTGTTCAAGCTTTTTCTGGTTACATGTGGATTGTGAGTAAACTGCCTTTTTCAAGTCCAGCCACAAATTCTCAACTGCACTGAGATCTGGAGTCTGACTTGGCCACTCCAGGACATTAACATTGTTGTTTTTTAAACATTTCTGTGTAGCTTTGCCTTTATGTTCGAGGTTGTTGTCTTGCCGAAAAACATTTCCTCTCCCAAGGTGCAGGTTCTGTGAAGACTGCATCAGGTTTTCTTACAGGATTTCCTTGTATTTTGCTGTATTCCTTTTACCCTCACAGGCCTTCCATGGAAAACATCCACACAATATGATGTTGCCACCACCACGCCTCATTGTAGGGATAGTGTGTTTTTGATAATTTGCAGTGTTTGGCTTACAAACAGTCAGAAAAAGCTCAACTGTGATCTTGTCAGACTATAGAACCTTCTACCAACTCATTTCGCATTCTCCTGTGCCTTATTGCAAACTCTAGTCGAGATGTCATGTATGTTTTTTAACAGTAGCTTTCTCTTTGTCATAAAGTTGCTACTGGTGAAGCGTCCTTTCAACAGTTGTGGTCTGCACGGTCTCCCCAATCTCATTGACAGTAGCTTGAAATCCCCTTCGGAGTTCTCATAGGTCTCATGTTGGCCTCCCTTACTAGTCTTCATCTTGCACTATCATCAGGTTTTTGAGGACAAAATGCCCTAGGCAGATTTACAGCTGTGCCATAATCTTTCTATTTCTTAATAACTTGGTTTAATTGAACTCCAAGGGACATTCAATGACTTTTCTCCCTCCTTTGATTTGTGCTTTTCAATCACCTTTTCACAGAGTTTCTTGGAGTGTTCTTTTGTTTTAATAATTTAGACCACTTTGCAGAGTCCAATAACTACTTTGAAATTAGAGTATTTTTCTGTCGGTCAGTTTTTTAAAAAGCCAAATTAATTTCACTGCAAGACAATTTTGCATAACAATAAAATGTGAAACCTTTTATTAGACACTTTATGTTGTAACATTTTTCAGGAATGATCAAAGAAATTTCGAGGTCAGTTTGTTCTGCCCACTTATTATGAAGCTGGAGAGTGGTGATGTGTTGCATGCTGATTACCACATGCAAGTAAGATGTTCAATGCACTCTATGCATGTGAAGATTAAGGACACTATAAACCTGTAGTACAGTATGTCCACACATGGAGTTACTGAAGGAGATGTATATTAATCGCAACGAAGCATATAAAGTCATATGAAAAAGTTTGGGAACTCCTCTCAGCCTGCATAATAATTTACTCTACTGTCAAAAAAAAAAGATAACAGTGGTATGTCTTTCATTTCCTAGGAACACCACAGAGTGGTGGCTCTGAAGCTAGTGATATGCACTGGCAATCGGAAGGTTGCCGGTTCGAATCCCGTAAATGCCAAAAGGGACTCTGCTCTGTTGGGTCCTTCAGCAAGGTCCTTAACCTGCAATTGCTGAGCGCTTTTGAGTAGTGAGAAAAGCGCTATATAAATGCAAAGAATTATTATTATCTGAGTACTGAGGTGTTTTCCAAACAAAGATATTTATTTAAGCAGTATTTAGTTGTATGAAATTAAATCAAATGTGAAAAACTAGCTGTGCAAACATTTGGGTCCCCTTGTAATTTTTCTAATTTGAATGCATGTAACTGCTCAATACTGATTACTTGCAACACCAGATTGGTTGGATTAGCTCGTTAAGCCTTGAACTTCATAGACAGGTGTGTCCAATCATGAGAAAAGGTATTTAAGGTGGTCAATTGCAAGTTGTGCTTCCCTTTGACTCTCCTCTGAAGAGTGACAGCAAAAGCAACTCTGAAAAGATCTGAAAACAAAGATTGTTCAGTATCATGGTTTAGGGGAAGGCTACAAAAAGCTAACTCAGAGGTTTAAACTGTCAGTTTCAACTGTAAGGAATGTAATCAGGAAATGGAAGGCCACAGGCACAGTTGCTGTTAAACCCAGGTCTGGCAGGCCAAGAAAAATACAGGAGTGGCATATGCGCAGGATTGTGAGAATGGTTACTGACAACCCACAGATCACCTCCAAAGACCTGCAAGAACATCTTGCCGCAGATGGTGTATCTGTACATCGTTCTACAATTTAGCGCAATTTGCACAACGAACATCTGTATGACAGGGTGATGAGAAAGAAGCCCTTTCTGCACTCACGCCACAAACCGAGTCGCTTGTTGTATGCAAATGCTCATTTAGACAAGCCAGATTAATTTTGGAACAAAGTGCTTTGGACTGATGAGACAACAATTGAGTTATTTGGTCATAACAAAAAGCACGTTGCATGGAGGAAGAAGAACACCTGCTACCAAGACAATGACCCAACACACAGTTCGAAATCTACAAAGGCATTCATGCAGAGGGAGAAGTACAATGTTCTGGAATGGCCGTCACAGTCCACTGACTTGAATATCATTGAAAATCTATGGGATGATTTGAAGCAGGCTGTCCATGCTCAGCAGCCATCAAATTTAACTGGAGAGATTTTGTATGGAAGAATGGTCAAAAATACCTCCATCCAGAATCCAGACACTCATCAAAGGCTATAGGAGGCGTCTAGAGGCTGTTATATTTGCAAAAGGAGGCTCAACTAAGTATTGATGTAATATCTCTGTTGGAGTGCCTAACTTTATGCACCTGTCTAATTTTGTTATGATGCATATTGCATATTTTCTGTTAATCCAATAAACTTAATGTCACTGCTGAAATGCTACTGTTTCCATAAGGCATGTCATATATTAAAAGGATGTTGCTACTTTGAAAGCTCAGCCAATGATAAATAAAAATCCAAAGAATTAAGAGGGGTTCCCAATCTTTTTCATATGACTGTATGTAAAGTAAATGTAAGAACATATGCACACCATGTTGCTACAAATGCACATACATTATCTCTAAAATCCTGAATATTTTAATACCTGCATGTCATCTTACAAATAGTATGGTGATTTAATGGTTTAGTGCGGCTACAGCAACAGATGCAGAATTTTTGCTTTTTCTGCATGAATCAGACAAGATCTTAAATTTTCTACTACAAGCCAAATACTTGCCAAACTAAAGCTTTCCATTAGAACATATCTTTTCGCTATGATATTCCCATTCTGTACACACATACAGTAGTTTGGTACACATTGAATAGCTTTTTACATTTCATAGGTACCTGCTGTTTTTGTCAATGCTCATGATGTTACCTTTAAAACATTCAGCAAATCCATTATACCACACATATTCTGAACCAACATACATGTTTCAAGGTTGAGAGCTGTGCAGTAACCTTAGAAGTTTGCTTGAGTAAGGCATTCCTGTAGCAGCTCAACATCTGTCTGACTATCCTGGCCAGTCGCAGCAAATAAAAAGCCAAAGAGGGGATCTTAGCATTTTAAAGGAGACCTTGATAGCTCCAAGTGCACAAGAATACCATCCATGTAACTTCCAGGAACTTATGGAAAATAATTAATGACAAAATTAAGTGCAATCCAACATGTTAAATACACTGCATTTTTGGTTATCTATTCTTAAATGACAAAAGGGCATTTCCCTGTAGAAGCACTTCTCTGTCTATGGCCTAACATCCATTTATTTAATTTCGAACAATTTATTTGTTGCATCATTGAATATTGTACTGTTTTTATTTCTTGTTTATGTTATGATTGGGGCGGCACGGTGGCGCAGTGGTAGCGCTGCTGCCTCGCAGTTAGGAGACCCAGGTTCGCTTCCCGGGTCCTCCCTGCGTGGAGTTTGCATGTTCTCCCCGTGTCTGCGTGGGTTTCCTCCGGGCGCTCCGGTTTCCTCCCACAGTCCAAAAACATGCAGGTTAAGTGGATTGGCGATTCTAAATTGGCCTTAGTGTGTGCTTGGTGTGTGGGTGTGTTTGTGTGTGTCCTGTGGTGGGTTGGCACCCTGCCCAGGATTGTTTCCTGCCTTGTGCCCTGTGTTGGCTGGGATTGGCTCCAGCAGACCCCCGTGACCCTGTGTTCGGATTCAGCGGGTTAGAAAATGGATGGATGGATGGATGTTATGATTGGAAAAATTCCATGTAGACAATAAATGTTGAATTCATCCATTCTTATTTTTGATGAAATTTTTTCATCTAAAAATTTCTGCATTCATTTTCTCCATTTTAAGGCTAAAGAACGTCTATGGGGGCAATACTGGTGGACAGAATTGGAATATCATTCCATCACTCACTCATACCAAGCAGATTTTCAGTCACCAATTAACCAAGCAGATACACTTTTGACGTATGGAAAAAAAAATAAGATAAAGAAAAATCTCACACATGTCCACAAACGACACACTCGGTGACTGGGCCAAAAATGGAAATCAGAACTGTAAAACTATGAAGTGACATTTCATACTGTACTGTGCTTTGTTCATAAGTGAGGCAGTCATGGTATTGGCCATCAGATTAGTGAAAGGGCAGCAGTTTTGTAGTAGTAAGAGGAATGGGAGTGAATGAAGCTATCATATTTCTGGGGTGTCTACATTTCCATCCTGAGCTATGGTTTAAAGCACCCTAAGGAGTGAATGACTGTGCCTAAAATAAGGAAGAGAAACTCTATAATGCAGGAGGATCTAAGAGGAACTTCTTCTTCTCAGGGTTGAGAGATAATTCAGATTTGTGTTTGGACAACTGTTGAGAAAATTATCTGTGTATTTCCAGGATGTATGCTGCACTGGGGGAATACCCTGTGCCACATTCAGGAATACGCTATAGTGATTATCACTAAATATCTGGGAATTCTCTGGGAGCAGGAAAAGACTTACTATTTAGAGGATGGATTGGGCTGTCCATTTCTGTGTGTTGAAACAGTTTTGTCAATTGTTTACCCAGTTTAGGGCTGAAGCCTATTTCAGTTGCAGTGGTAGCAACAAGTCCTAGATTGCTTTCCAGTATATACTAGCAAAGCTAATGTTTAATTTGTGAGGGATCTCTGTTTCACATTCCAACCAGAATACCAGAACTATGAATAGAACTATATAATTAATTAACAAAACTTGTATGAAATTGGTGAAGTTCACATTAAAGAACTTTTACTTTCACTGTTTGTGGTTTGGACAAAACACAGTAGGTGAACTAATGGTTCCTGTTGAATCTGGGTATAGGCGATCCATTGTTCTAACTCTTCTGTGTTGGCTTTCAAGGATGTTAAGCGTGCATTTTTCTTTCTTTGTTTAGGAGTTCGTCTTGTTCTTCACTTTGGTCACAACTTATGGTTGTGGGCAGTACTGCAGGGGTCCTACTATAGAGCAGAGTTATGGCCAGGCAGAGAGCTCTGAGCATTTAGAGAGTATATATCTAGTGCTACCACTTGTTTATCAAGGTAGGAGTAGACATTTTGCCATTGGTTACTTGGATGTACGTAATCCCAACCGTTTGGTTGAATGTTGTTGAAAAATTTTATCTATCAAGGTCGGATTGTTGTTCACTGACCAGGTGTTTAAATGGTGTATCATGGAAACATCTTTGAATGTCACATTACCTGAAAATGATCAGACTTAGGTGATACCAAGAAACTGCGTTCCAAGGAAAGGCCCTGTGAGAAGAACTGACACTTTAGCTGAAGTTAAGACTGTCTGGCAGTTGTCTCTTAAAAAAAGAACATGTGCTATAACAAAGCAAAATGTGCAATGCAACTATATACACATGGAGCAAGTTAAAATTGCCATTACACCTTGAAGCATGTCCTTACACCTGGGACGCAAATTAAATCTACAAGAGGAAACAGAGTATGTACCAACTTCACATAAACGTTATGCCAAGTAGGATTCCAAATGCTATGAGGCAGAGTAGAAGAACCGTGTCCATCCATCAGTCTGTCTAAGTATAATCTAAACCTGTATAAAAATAACACAGATAGTCTATTCCAAGGATACTCAACTCTGGTTCTGGAAGTCTGCAGTGCGTGCAGGTTTTCATTACTCCCAGTTTTGTTATTGGAACCCTGGCCTAGTAAATAATGAAACTTGATATTTAATTATATGGCTTGTAAGTGCTTACATTATTTCAAGACAAATCTTCATCACATTGGAACTTTATCCATATGTTTTGTGGTCCGGAACAGATCTAAAATTCTTGGTCCTTCCTTTCTCTCTCGTATATTTTAAAATATTCTTTTAACACAGATACTTAATGAAGAATATACACAGGTTTAAATGGAAGCATGTTAGCTGGAGAGCTGGTGGTTCCTTTGTCATTTACGCCTCATTATTAACTGATGGCTGGATAAGAAAACAGCCAATTAAAACCTTAATGCAGCTGTTTAAAACTAAAATAGACAAATAAGGATTCTAAATCGTAAAACAAAGTACTTAACTAAAACTAAGCACAAAAAATGTATTGCTTTAATATTAAATAAATGTGTTCAAATTGAAATTTTGGTTAAGGCAAAAACCTGCAACCAGTGTGGACCTCCAGGACTTGAGTTGAGTACCCTTCTAATAGACTATCTATGTCATTATTATGCAGGTATAGATTATTTTATATGGCTTGATGGACGAACATGGTTCTTCTGTTCTCCCTTATAGCATTTAGATTCCTTAGCAGCACTAGGAGTAGGTCAGCACCAACCAGTGCCAACCTGCATTCACCAATCAACCTAAGCTGCCTGCTTGACTTTGGAACATTAGAACACTCTAGACAAGAACAGGCTATTCAGCCCAACAAAGCTCGCCAGTCCTATCCACTTATTTCTTCCAAAAAAACATCAAGTCGAGTTTTGAAAGTCCCTAAAATCTGACTGTCTACCACACTACTTGGTAGTTTATTCCAAGTGTCTATTGTTCTTTGTGTAAAGAAAAACTTCCTAATGTTTGTGCGAAATTTACTCTTAACAAGTTTCCAACTGTGTCCCCCTTGTTCTTGATGAACTCATTTTAAAATAACAGTCTCAATCCACTAGACTAATTCCCTTTATAATTTTAAACACTTCAATCATGTCACCTCTTAATCTTCTTTTGCTTAAACTGTATAGGCTCAGCTCTTTTAATCTTTCTTCATAATTCAACCCCTGTAGCCCTGGAATCAGCCTAGTCGCTCTTCTCTGGACCTTTTCTAGTGCTGCTATGCCCTTTTTGTAGCCTGGAGACCAAAACTGTACACAATACTCCAGATGAGGCCTCACCAAAATGCATTATAAAGATTGAGCATAACCTCCTTGGACTTGTACTCCACACACTGTGCAATATAACATAACATTCTGTTTGCCTTCTGAACACTGTCGGGAAGTCGATAGCTTAGAGTCCACTATGACTCCTAAATCCTTCTCATAAGGTGTACTCTGGATTTTACGACCGCCCATTGTGTATTCAAACCTAATATTTTTACTTCCTATGTGTAATACTTTACATTTACTGACATTAAATTTTATCTGCCACAAGTCTGCCCAAGCCTGTATGCTGTCCAAGTCCTTCTGTAATGATATAACGGATTCTAAATTATCTGCTAATCCACCTATCTTGGTATCATCTGCAAACTTAACCAGCTTGTTACTTATATTCCTATCTAAATCATTTCTATATATTAAAAATAGCAGCGGCCCTAACACTGACCCAGTGGAACACCACTCTTAACATCAGCCAATTCTGATGAGGTTCCTCGCACCATCACCCTCTGCTTCCTGTGTCTGAGCCAATTCCGCACCCATCTACAAACATCACCTTGAACTCCCACTTCTTTTAATTTGATGCCCAACCTCTCATGTGGCACCTTATCAAATGCTTTCTGAAAGTCCTGATAAATAATCTCATCAGCTCCACTTTGATCGTATCCTTTTGTTGCTTCCTCATAGAATTCCAGCATGTTAGTAAAACATGACCTCCCTCTTCTGAAACCATGCTGACTGTTCAGAATAACTCCTGTCCTTGCCAGGTGTTTGCTCAATCTTATCCTTAATAATTCCTTCTAGTAATTTTAAGATGTGGAAGGAAAGCCAGTGTACCCAGTGAAAATCTATGTGACATAAGGAAAATGTACATGAACAAATTCTCCTGATTGGTGACCAGGCTGGAATTTGAAACCAGTTCCCTGGGCTGTAAAGGTTGTATCTTCAACATGACATCCAGTAAAAAACATGTTCATTGTTATTACTTTTGTATTTTGCAGTTCCCTGCATGGCTTTGTAATCTATTCATTTGGTATTTCATTTAAGACGCTGTACTGTTTTCAGTTTTTTGCCCCTGTGACTAGTGATAATATTACTCATGCTTTGGCAATGTGTTTAAAGATAATGATCTTTATAAAAGGAACTACATAAATTAAGCTGGATTTAGTGCATGAGTGAACGTACGGGGAATTGCATACAAACCAATACATACCTGTCAGTTTACCTTAAGTGTTAAAAGATCCTCAACTGTGTAAACAGTCTTTGTGTCACAGTTCCGCTTGGAGTCTGCTTAAATATTCAGCAGGCTGGAAGCAGAGAAGGACTTGTCACCTGAGAGTATATGCACAATAATATGTCATTCTAAAAAAGGGCTGCTTTCATCAATTATTGAAAATAAAGATGACAGGTCCAAAACAATGTGACCTTGAAGCTGAATTGTCAAGCAGAAACATATGTCAGCTCATTCATAGCCTGTTTTACCTGTATAGCTGTGTCTTCTGCCCTGATTTTCTTTTCACTGAAAGCTCTGCGTGCACACGGGCATCGCATCACTGAAAAAGACAAACAATGAGCAAACTGTCACATAAACTTCCTTGGCAGCAATTGAATGCTTGGCTTTGGGTAAACCACACAGAATAACATTCTGTTCCACATTTTTCTTCAGTGATTGATAAAGTGGATAATAAAGAGATTCTGGAAGAGGAATAATTGTGATGAGCTATTGCGAATTGCCAAAAAAGTAAACAGTTTCTGCTGTTATATCTGCTTTCTGAGAAATGCTTAGTGGGCAGCTTTTGGAATTTGTGGAGCTGGGCTAGTGTCTTGGCAATTCAGTGAGTCAACTTGGGTCACCTTTAGAGAAAGCGGCCTCTAAGGCTGAAAGTACTGATGTTTCTGCCCTCTGTTATGTGAGATGAAATGTGTAACATTCAATTGCAAGAAAAAGTAAGTGAACTCTTTTGAATTACCTGGATTTAATCACTAATAAAATGTGATCTAATCTTCATTAAAGTCACAATTATAGAAAAACACAATCTGACTACAATAATAACACACAAACTGTTGTACTTGTCATGTCTTTATTAAGCAAAAAGTGTGTGAACCCTAATAACCTGTAGATCCTGCTTGAGCAGCAACAGCCTCCATCAAAACTTTCTTGTAGTTGCTTATAAGACTTAAAAACATTGAGGAAGAATTTTCCACCATCCTTGTCTACAAATCTGTTTCAGTTCACCAATATCGGGTTGTCTTGATTGCACAGAACTCTTTAGGTCATGCCACAGCATCTCAGTTGGGTTAATTTCAAGACTGACTTGATCATTCCAAACTCAGATCATCTTCTTTATCTGCCATTCTTTAGTTGATTTGCTTGTGTGCTTTGGAGCATTGTCTTGTTGCATCATCTAACCTCTCTTAAGGTTGAGAACATGAACTGCTGCCCTTAAATTTACATGTAACATGTCTTGATACAATGTTGATTCATTGTTCCCTATATGGCCTTGAGGCAGCGAAGAAGGCCTAAACCCTGATGATGCTTCTTCCACCATGCTTCACAGTTGGGATGAGGTTTTGGTGTAGGTGCGCAGTCCCTTTTTTCCCACAAATATAGTGATATGCATTTCTGTCAAAAGGTTCAACTGTCTCATCTGTATACAAAACATTTTCCCAGAAGTATGTGGAAAGTGCTGGTGGTCTTGAGCAAATGTTAGACATGCTGCAATGTTTTCTTTTTGACAACAGCAGTTATCCTTATTGGTGTCTTTCCCTGAACACCATTCATGTTCAGTGTTTTTCTGAAAGTGGACACTTGACGCTTTCAGACTGTTTTGAAGGTCTTTTGCTGTTACCCTTGTTTATTTTTGCACCACTTTCTTAATTGCCCTTTGTGCACTTGGAGTGTTTTTTACAGGACACCCATTTCTTGGGAGAATAGTTACAGTGTTGAATTTTCTCAATTTGTAGGCAATTTGTCTTACCATGGATTGATGAACAACCAAATCTGTATTATTTCTTTTGTGGCCTTTTCCAGCCTGATGCATCTCTATAATACATCTTTTAAGATCCTGTGACAGCTATTTGAATTTAAGCATATTTTACAATAAAAAACATTTCTTGAGGAGAACAGATTTGTTAGTAATCAGGCTTTTGTGTCTTTTTTTAAAGGGCGAGGCACACTTGCAACCTTCATTTCCATTCTCATCTCCTTAACTGAAACACTTTTCTCCAATTAGCTTTTGAGAAGTCATCATCACACAATTTCACTTACTTTTTCAGCCTATACGGCGAATGAGTACACAATATGCTCTATAAAAATTTGAAAAGTATCAGTGTTTGTTTATTATTAATTTAGTGAGATTGTGCTTGTCTATGACTGTTACTTACAAAGATTAGATCAGATTTTATTAGTAATCGATGCATAAATCCAGACAATTCCAAAAGGTTCACTTACTTATTCTTGTAGCTTTGTCCATATTTACAACTGAAGTACAGCATACAATGTGAATTTAAGCAACGCCACTTTACAGAAAGATTATTTAAAAAATAATTCATGATTTTATGATATTATAAATGTTATATATTTATGACTTAGTATACATTTGAACAATTAATAGACAAATGAATTTTGTATTAATTTGTTTAGTTGTGGTTTGTCTTTTTTCTCACACCTTCTGTGATACACGTGTGATGGCCTCGGGGTGAGAACCTTCAAGTCATTAACTCAAGGGGCGAGTTTCAAACTTACAATAGGAAAACTTTCATCTTTCTTTAAAATAAACATCCTGGTAATTTACCAAAGGTGTAAGATTTAATCAGTATTTCTTTGTAATTAGAATGTTGCTGCTGTGACTTCTGTATATCAAAAATTTTAACTTAATGTACTCAAGCCTTCTGGATTGAGCTCAAAATTCACAAAAGTGCTTTTTTCAAAGTCCTAAATGTATATGACAAATTTTGTGATTTTGAGAGCAGTGGTTTGGCTGTTTTTGTTATCGGGTTTAAAAGCTTTGAACTTTAAAGCTCAAAGATGAATAGTTGGAATTTGCCTAAATCCTCTTAACCTAAAATCTAAAACCTAAATCTCTTAACGAATACAAGTTATCCGCAAAATTGTATAAGAATAGGTCCATTTGTTCTCGATTTAAGGTTTCCACAAAAGTTTTTAGCACAGACGCACAGATTAGCAGCAAGGATTCCTCATATTCATCTCCTTCAGCAAACACAGTGAGTTACTTATCATATGGATCTGTAACGTCAACCAGCTATGGCATACCACTAGAACCCCTAGAATATTGTATAAACCACCATACGGATAATATTTCGGAAGTGAAGGACCTGATAATCAAGTCTGAGTGGAGATGAAAATGGCTGTGGAAAATATGTGGGAGGAAATGAATAATACATGATTTTTTTTTCTAGATGTCTGATTTTTTGGGATCTTGTATGATAATTAGTAACTAGAAGCAATATTTTAGTTTTATTATGGCGCCAAACTTGGTTGAAAAAAGGAATTATATTACTGATACCTCAGCAACGTATCCATTTATTGTTACCAAGAGGAATTTGTGAGGTTAAGGGGTAACTTTCTTTGTGGCATATTGGAAGGTATAACTGTAAAGTGTTCAATCTTACCTTCATTGGGGAGATAAGACAATATTCATACTGGCATATTCAGACATTAATAGATGCAAGGATCAATAGCTGGAATGTTTTATAAGTTCCAAGGCAGCATCAATGACTCATTGTAAGAAAAAAAAAACAATTTTCAATTGAAGATACAGTATGCTTTCAACACAACTTCTTAATTTAATCTGAGTTTTGGGAGTCTAGTTGCTAATTTTTCTACTTTATGTTGATTTATTTACTCTTTATTTACACTTCAATGTATTTGACAATTATGTGATGTCACTACTAAGCTACCTCATTGTTTGTTTTCTTGTGGACACTGTTATTTTTTGGCCATTTGTGGACGAGTGGCCAAATTGTTTATACTAATGGCATCTGTTGCTAGTTTTCTGATCAGACATCGGCATTATGCCGGAGTTCATCACATTCTCCCTTTTAAAGAGGGAAGCACTGCATGTACTCTGAACTAGATTCACTTAGAAAACAAAATAAAATTTAATTTGTAATTTAGTTAGGGGATCATATACCTTTCTCTCTTTTGAGTTTCATTTTCATTTCAACACATTTAGCATTTAATGACTGTTGGCTAGGATTGGCTCCAGCAGACCCCCGTGACCTGTGTTAGGATATAGTGGGTTGGATAATGACTGACTGACTGACTGACTGCTACTTTTGTTTCTCTGTGGTATCCTGATTGTTTTGTCTGTCCTCAACTTAATCTCTGCTCTGTTCCCCATTCTGGTATCTTCACTTTGCTGGCTTAAATTATCCATTTACATTAAAGATATAGGCCAAGCTAGTGAACATAGAGCATTTCAGGTTTTCATATTTTAATAAATTAATATATCCTAGCATGCAATTGTAATTATAGTATGGAACTTTTTTAGTCTATGGCTATTGCCATCAAAAGAAGAAAATAATCTTCATATTTGTAGCCTACACGGTGACCAGAGTAACAAAAAAAAACTTATGGCTTAAGGTGATAAAAATAAGACAAGATAAACTTATTCTGACCTAGACCAAATAAACCATTCAAATCTCTCTGATCATTCCACTGTTTACTGTGGTGCTACCAGCTGTATTTTATGTTGTGCTGCTGGGAATGTTCTACTAGTTCATAATATTAACTGTGCTATTCAGTGCCATGATGTGCTTGGAAGAGGAGATACAAGAAGTCTTAATTGGGAATAACTGCTGCATTACTGGACTATGTGCTCACCTAATCACAAATGAATTTAGGCTCCAGCCGTAAACCTTCTATATGCCACGCTCTTAACCTTGGGGGAGCTTGGATAGTACTTAAGCATTGTGTTTGTGCCTTTCAACCTATCTACATCTCCATTTGTTAGTGGTTTGGGTTCTTCTGGTTTCAGTGTAGTGTTTATGACCCATTGCCCTGTCTTATGGATAATAATATTCTCTTGTGTTTTGACTTTTTTTGATTATTTTTATAGCCATTTAACTTTTTTCTTTAATGCAGGTTTTTGGACATACCCTTTTCCATTCATATTTTACTGTATATACTACTGCCACCATCCTGATTAGTACACTACCTATCTATCTGGTCAGCAGTCATTCCAGGTAATCCACCTGACTATGTGTGTTTGGGCCTGGCCAGTATTTGGATGGAAAACCGTCCAGGGCAAAGCTTGAGTTGCTGCTGGATGAGGTGTGGGTGAGGCTTACTTTGAAGTTTGCATGTGGACTTGAATATCCCAGTGCAGTGATGGGGACTGTGTTGTAAAAATTGGTGCCATCCTTTGGATGAGATCTAAGACTGAGGTCCTGACTCTCTATATTCATAAAAGATCCCAGGGCATGTTTCAAAAATGAGTAGGGTGTTTCCCAATGTCCTGACTAAATTCCCTGTCACTAATTGGTTACAATCTCTCTTACCCCTTCAACACCTGTAAACAGTAAAATGTGAAAACAATTTATAGGTATACAGTAAAAGTAGACAGAGTGAAGGAGAGAGAAAGAGAAGTCCAAAGTGGAATAAGACATCTTGGCAGATAAGTGGCAGTGAGCAAGTCCTTTTTGTAAAGGGAATGTCCAAGCTGCACCATGGAGTTCTGATAGGAGGTGATTCTGGAAGTTGGTTAGTGAAATTTTATTTACATAAGTAAATTAAACTGCCACAAGTAGATCTAAAATCTGTTACTTTCTAGTATAGAAATTGTTTTCAGATAGTTACATCTCTGTAGGACACAGCTTGATGCATTGTACTATAAGTGATACTATAATTTTCTCCAGAACTGAAAATTTCTTCTTCGTTATTTTTTTAGATTTAAGCACAGCTTATTAACCATTGTATTCTAATACAAAGACTTCATAACTCACTCGGACTATCGCTCACTGTTCTTGTATACTTCCTGCTTCTCAGGTTATTTTCATGACCTGTTGAAGCTTGAAAATAGTACCCCATTATTAGTGTCTGCAGTTAGACTTGAACTTATTTAGAGTTCAGTACTGAGACCAATTTTCGTATTCCTATTTATATGTTGTGATTACGAGAAACAATTTAGAAAAATAGCTTAATTCATAGACTGCTGATAATCAGTAGTATTTATCAATTAAAAACAAATATTTCTTCAGTTTGTTATATTCACTTAATAATAAAATAGTGACTGGCATAGACATAATAAATCATTAGTCAGTTATAATGTGTATCAATATTTAGGAAAAAAACTATGCAAAATACCATCAAAAACCACAATAAAGCCACAATTTATACTCTATTATTTTCTTTTTGAAATTTGTTAGCTTGTTTTTATTAGCTAAGTCCTCCTGTTGAAAAGTTTGGAGTGTGAAGTAGAGAATGTGCATCACATTCACATTTAGCCCTTTGGAAATAGTCATTGTTGTTACAGAGAAGATAGTGGAACCCACGCAATAAAACATTCAAAGTTGTGAAATAATTTTAAGTCCAAAATACCATCTGATTGTGCAGAACAATTAAATAAAATGAAATCCACAAAGAGGGATTTCATATAATAGTTATGTGAGATTTTCTGTCTCAATGTGAAGCAATACAGTTTTAATGAAAGGCACTTTGAGGTAAATGTATTTGTAACAAGTCAAACTGAAATTGCAAAATAGAAATCGAAGACAAAAACAGAAGGTGGAATCTGAACACCAGCAAGACAATGAGTAAAGGTTTCTAACGCACACTTAGGTTTTTATCTGTCAATCTCAGATACTGAGGAAGTGATCATTGTGAACTTTATACTCATGACTTAGTGATGTCACCGCCATTTACTACCAGGCAATTTCCCTTAAAAAAAATGACTTATAAAATGGTTGCACAAAAAAATAAGGTAAAATAAATTGACATTTTAAGTTCACCTAAAATAGGAAACAAATCTTATTTTTGGAATGCTATGCCTTAAAAACATATTTATTTTCAATACATGTTTAGGGGACTCAGCCAAAAATAAATAAAAAAACACAATAAAATTAGGAAATATTGCTTTTTCAATTTTGTGTTAGATATGAATTGTTGAGATTTGTTGTCAGATTTGTTGATATCACCAGGTGAAAAGTATTTTGAAATGAAGGTTGTTTCTTAACACAAGAATCACTGAATCCTATGGAAAAAGTTGTAATGCCGGGCCACCTTAAATTCCCTTGCACCTCTCCATCAGCATCTTTGTTTTGCAAATGTGTCAATTAGCACAGGTAGCGAGCAGCCTGCTATCCCATCCCCTCCAACCAACACAGCTGAAGTTATTCCAGCTCAAGTCTGTTTATGTTGGTGTGAGGTCCCTGGAGTTGTATAGGGTAAATAATATATCATTATATGGAATACATACATTTCATGTGTGTTCCGTGTCTACAATGATCTGGATAAATGTAGGATGACAGGAAATGTGAGGCAAGAAATGTTTAACACATAACTAAAAACAAACATTTTTCATGTTATAGTAAAAATGAATAAAATGTTGAAATGAAGTGTATAATGTGTAAAGTTCAAATATCAAAATACTTTCACAATAGATATAACAAAACAAGTCCGCCTTTATTCAAGAGTATAACCAAAGAAAAAGAAATTATTCAATTTACATATTGCTGTCAATATGTGAAAACTGAAGCCCATTTATCAGTTGCATGGGTGGGTTAGAGGTAAGAACAGCTGCCTCTAAATCAAGACGTTGCGGATTCGATCCTGGGTATTTCACGCATTTTGAGTAGTGAGCTGCTATTATTATTACTACTGTATAATAAAAACATACATTTGATTTGAGTCTGTAACACCCATTGTAAATTTTTGCTACTTGTAAAAGTTAGGGTTTTTTTTTTTATTCAGTTTTATTCTCTCAGTCACATTCACATGATACAATGAACTTGCCTCTTCCTCTCTGAGTTGATGGCATTTATCTCCGTTCTTTTCACAAGAGAAGCGATGACCACAATTGGTGCTATGATTGATGTTTGATCAGAACTATTTGTTGTACCGGCAATCAAAGATATGATGCCCTGTGACCGCTATCAAACTGTTATGTGGCATTTGTGCTTTGACAACAAAGACACTCATGCAGAATGTGTGAAAAATGACAGATTTGCATGTGCAATGCTACTCCTTATTTAAGAAAAGATTCTAGTCGCCCCATGGAAGAAGTTGTTCCGAGACTGTGGCAATAAAACTGTTTCTAGACAAAGGCAGAACCTTAACAACAGACAACTTGTTTATGTCGCCTTCACTGGCTAATAAACTGCTGCACTACAGCACAACTCTACTTGACACCATAAATAAAGTACAACTTCCACCTTTAGCTCAAGTCACTTCAGTAAGTGTGCAATTCTCCACACTAGTGTTTAGATCTAACAGTGCCATGCTGACAGTGTACACGCCCAAAAAGAAGTTGTCTGTCTGCAATCCCAGTACCATGCACCATAATGCCGAGGTTGGGCAAGACAGAAAAAAAAAAAAACGTTCAAACGACAACTCATGTTCAAATGACATAGCGTTTTCATGCATGGATGTGTTTGTGCATGCATGAGAGAGGCAGAGACAGATTTGATATCATTCAAGTGGTTACTGGAATATAAAACACTTTCGCAAAGGTATAATGAAACAAGTGTGCTTTTACTCAAGAATAAAACTGAATTAAAAAAATTCAATTGGCAACAAGATACTAAGAAGACATGATTCACCAGCATTTGTGTGTCTGCTTATAACCCTTCAACGATACTTTTACAAGTAGCAAAACTTTACAGACTCGAAGCAAATGTATGTTTTTATTATATAATAGTAGTAATAAAAGAAGTTCACTACTCAAAACGGAAAATACGGGGAACACCTGGGATCGAACACGCAACCTCTTAATTTAGAAGCAGCCATTCTTACCTCTATACCAGCCATGCAATTTATATTTAGGGTTCAGTTTTTAAATATTAGCAGCAACATGTAAATTGAATAATTTATTTTTCTTCCGTTATGTTTTTGAACAAAGGCACACTTGTTTTCTTATACCTTTTATGAAAGTGTTTATTTAATATTTGGACTTAAGTCTTCACACATTATACACTTTATTTCTGCATTTTGTCATTATTATGACATGAAAAAAGTTTCTGTTTTAGTTATGTGTTCAACATTTCTTGCCTTGCATTTCCTGTCATCCTACATTTACCCATATCGTTGTAGACATGGAACACATATGAAATGTATGTATTCCAAATAACAATATATTATTTACCCTATACAACTCAAAGCACCTCACACCCAGATAAACAGACTTAAGCTGGGAGAACTTCAGCTGAGTTGGTGGGGGATGGGATAGCAGGCTGCTTGCTGCTTTTGCTGACTGACACATTTGCAAAACAAAGATGCTGATGGAGAGGTGCAAAGGAATTTAAGGTGGCCCGGTGTTTTGACTTTTTTCATATGGTTCAGGAATTCTAGTGTTTAAACTAGCTTTTCAAAATCATGTAATTTTTCATTTTAAACAGAAGTGACCGTACAAAACTATTATGCTGTTTGGTTGATACTCCATGGTTAGTTTAAAACATGAAAGCAAGGATCATAACTACAAGATGTTCTTAAAACAATTTAGATCCACTTTCAAAGTCCTAGATATATAAAGTCAGTATAAAGTTTTACCTCTCTTTACCTTAAAGAACATAATGCCTGTCCTCCAAAGAATACATTTCGATCTCAAGATGTAGGCCTGTTTAATCATCTTAGGATAAATAACAGTACCATTTAGGGAAGAGCCTTAAGCTGAAAATCTAACAAAATGTGGAATAATCTACCTGTCTTTGTGAAAGGCAACTTTAGGGTTGGTATATAAATCAAAAATGAAGACAGTTTATTTTAGCATCTCATGTGCTTTTTAAAGCTGCCACTTTCTTGAGTCGTGATTGATGTCAAACTTTGGGTGGTCTAGACAGTAGAATCTGAAACTTCTGTAACTTTAAGAAACATTTGTTAGCATTAAAAAAGAAGGGATGGACATGTTTATTTATTTTTATATATTTCATAGTATGTGTTCTGTTTTTCCAGTATTGTATTGTTTATTTTTGTATAATATGCTGTTTTGTACTCTATCCCTGATGTATTTGTGATTAGGTTTTAGTTGGCCAAGTTTATAAATTGAATTATGGTCTTTAAGAACAGCATTAACTAAGCTGAATATTTGACAGCCTTTTGTTCTCTGTTTAGTTGGTTTATTTACTCTGTAAAGGACAGCGTGGATGGGCTGCCATCCCAGTTGCTTTGGTTGGTGCTGCTTTTCCAGGACAAGAGGACAAAATAATGGAGTGTTGGTGGAAGACTGCCTCCTGGAGTAATATATTCTCCCATTACACTAGGTGGCACTATTGCCAAATTTACCCCTGGGACAAATAAAATTCTGTCTATCCCTCTGACAGAGCTCCTGTTTGGTTTTCTGCAGGGATGCACTGAATATTTAGCAGACATTGATGTTGGGACCCTTAGGAGTTGCTGGAGTAAACTTTGAGGAAGAGGGTCCCCAGTTCTCTTACAACTTTGACCCAGAAGTGCTTCTGATATGCCAGAATATTCTAGCATTGGAGATTAAAACAAGCTTCTGCTCCTCAGCTGGTTGAGTCTGAGTTGGTAGTGGAGTAGAGCAACGTTCACTTGGGAAGGAGAGGAGGAAAGATACTGTGGTTGTAAAAGAATACTGAAATTATCTAGAAAGTCTAAAAGTATTATCTAGAAGTTATTTATGTAAAATAAGAGTCTTTCTTTTTGGCCCTGTGTGAGTGGATGTTTGCACCAACAGGCCGAAGGCAGACTGGCCTCTTCTCCAGGCCTGATTCCTGCCTTGTTGTGCCTTAGATTGCCAGTATAGATTCTGGTTATCTGTGGCCCTGAATTGGAAAAAAAAAAGAAGTTTGTTTCATTTACTTAAAAATGCTCATCAAAATTACCCAAATTTGTTCTGGGCATGTGATTTTGGTTCTTCAGTTATACCTATTGGGATTTCATTAACCTAAAGAGCAATGGCAGCACCTTAACATCCCACACAACATTTGCTTGCTAACAGCCTTGCATTTCCCCCTAGAGATGCAGAGCTAAGAATCGCTGAACTATTTGATTTAATTACATTTACTGTATTTACTGTAATCTCCAATGATTGTCCAGACAAAATGGACTGTAACTATCATGGCTGGGGTTTTATTCCATGGCATTCTCTTATTCTAAATCTTGACATGATGAATCACAAAATCTTCTTTTAATCTTTTTAAGATCTAATTAGAATTTTTAAGGTTGTCAAGAATGATCATGCTATGGCCTGAAATGGATGAGGCAGGTCTGAGAAAGTTATGCTATGTTATGTTTTATGAATCCTTTTTGCTCATAAAGTATGCATATGACTGACAGGGGCTCACAACAAAGGTCTTACACTGTATTGGCATGGCAGATGCCCAAAAATAATTAATGTTTCCCTTATGTGAAACATATTCCAAACAAAGCCTTTTTTATAGCGGTCACATAACAATAAATGATTAATAGATGTGCTCTATTCAAAGGTATTGATATTAGTGCTTTATAAGCCTAATTAAGCCCCAAAAAAGGGTTTATTAAGAATTTGTTGACTAATGATGCTACTAGGTAGCCCATGTTCAAAAATATTACCAAATATCTGATCAAAACATCACTGAATTGATTTAAGCTGGTAACGGATCTGTAGATGAGCGCAATGTAATTAGCAGCACCATGTGACTAGAATGAATCACAAAGTCAATGATATAATAATGCTGTCACTGGAACAAGTCTGACTTGTTCCAGTGACACCTCGCAATGAAAGCAGTTGTATAAAAAATGTTTTATTGTTCTTGCAATGTTTTTTCAAAAATCATTTAGTGTGGCTCTACGGTGGGCTGGCACCCTGCCCAGGGTTTGTTCCTGCCTTGTGCCCTGTGCTGGCTGGGAAGGACTCCAGCTGACCCTCGTGACTCTGTGTTAGGATATAGCGGGTTGGACAATGAATGACTGACTGACATTTAGTGTGGCTTTTGATTTTAAACATGCCAAGAGTTTGTGCAAACATTAATTTATTGTACCAAGCAATGGATAATAATGTTACTCTCTGGATATTGAGGATTTCAGTCTTAGACTCTCATTACCTTTTCTTTTTTCCTCCTTCTCTATATAGTGTACTTAGTGAGCTATTCAAAAATGTACAAATGCATGGGGCTAAGATACAATTAGATTTTAAGCCATTGGCCAGTTAATCATTAACTGTATTGTTAATGCTTATTTAGTGTGTAAGATTTGAATTTACAAATATCAATGTTATGCTTAGCTTTCAATTAAAGAGATTCATGGAACTTGAAGCTTTTAATTAGTATAACACTGTTTTTTATTAACTGAATGTACTAACTCAAATAAAGTTTAGTTTTTTACTTCTAATATCAGTAGTCAGAAGTTGAGGATTTCCTTTCAGCAGTGCATGGAAGGTACCAACCATGGACAGGACGAAACCCCAAAACGGAGCAGACTTAAGCACACCATCATTTTCAGTGGAACAATTTAGTCACCAGTACATGTAACATGAATGCCCATGCCACCCTGGGGAACACTGACAGTGGCAAAAGCCCCTACACTACAAATCCAGCACTAAGAAGAAAACTGTGATATACACATAAATATACTACCTTTCTAATCTACTTCTGAAATATTGTTATTACATTACTTAATAAAATGTGCAATACTAGAATAAGCTGAGTCATGTTGAAAACTTTTATTGATATTCAGTACATTTTAAAGATTATTAAATCTTTTGTTACTATAATACTAGAGAAGCACTTTCTTTAAGTGCTAATGGACAAGCAATCAGAGTTTATTGTTCATTCTTTGCTTGCTATAAACATGAAAGAAACCTTTTGGCAACTATCCCAAGGGTACAGAACTTGGCCAACTTCTTTATATCACAGTTGTCACTGTGTTATTAATTATTTTAAGTAACCTACTGAGACTTTAATTGTTAAGGATCACGTTTTTGAATTACATTTGATGATAATTGACAAAAGGATGGTATTTGTTTAAACTACACCTTTTACAGAAGTGAGCATTTTACTCATCACAGCTTTGGACTGCCAAGGAATTTACAGTTATAATGAATAATGACCTTCATCATGAATGAATGTTTAATAGTCATTCAAGTGAGGTGATATCACATTATTCTTGAAAGAAGAGAAAAGACAACACAGACTAAATAAAGTAAATGATGAAATATTACAGTGTAAAATTACAAGTAAAAATAAGGGTGACTTTATTTAATGACTTTTCATTTATCCTACTTGGTAACATATTAGATATACTATATACAGTATACAGTATATACCGTGTTTCCCTGAAAATAAGACCTACTCTGAAAATAAGCCCTAGCATGATTTTCAGGCTGCTCTGTAATATAAGTCCAGATTGTCAGCTGAAAAGTAAGGTGCCTAAGGCCAGGTTTGTACTTCACGTGATGTGACGTGTGTGCCCTAAACATCCATGAAATTTCAAGGACACTTTGCCACAATATCTCTGAAAAGGATGCTTAATGATTACATCCATCAATCCGGGGATGCGCCTATCCAGCAGCATCGGCGCAAGACAGAAACATAATCCCTGGACGGGGCATCAGCTCATCGCAAGGTGAACACAAGCACAGACACATACACTAACGTCTTTGTAGCTTCACCAAATCCCCAAACCATCATGTCTTTGAATGGAAAACTGAGCACACTGTGGAAACCCACCAGGCAAACTCCAGGCAAATATCACATGGGATGTGACTCCCTGTGAAACAGCAGCGCTACTGTGCCACCCCCTATATGTGTAACTATTAACAGTATTCATTATTTAAACAAAGTTTAACGATTTATCTGTAAATGTAACATGCCTATTTTAATGCATTTCATAATGAAAGTGATATCAAGTATAAATCTAAGAATTCTAAATGGGCAGAGAGCTGAAATATCATCAATTTAATGTGTTCTGTGTGGTGATGCTGCTTGCCTCTGCTTTCAGCAGGAAACCCCAGAAGCACGTAGCGATTTAACAACTGGGATGATGTTTACAATGGTCCACTTAAGTGACAAAGTAAACTACGGGATTAAAGTGGACATTTTGAGTTTAAAGCTGAAATTTCCACTTTAATCACAAAATAGACCTTTTCATTATGTTCCTATTTTGCTTTCTCTGTGGCTCAAATACGCCGCTGTACATTCTGATGGTATTGTAAGGTACAAAAAAAAAAAAAAAAGATGACACAGAAGATGGTATGTGAGACTTTTAAAATATATCATGTCGTTACTTTGGGGAATATGCGACACTCGAATATAAAAGCAACATGAATAAATTTGTATGTCGGCATTTTGCTTCACCACATTGAACTGTTCATCAAACATCAAAGCAGGCACATCTGCAAAGCGGCTGGAGTAGCAAGAAATTCAGGCTGGAAATCAGGGTTTGAATGTGGAGAGTTATGATGATATTCCAGAAGAAGATGACATGACTGTATTTAGATAAATATATATTGTTGTACATGAATAAATATAAGATATCCCCTGAAAATAAGCCCTAGTGTATCTTTTGAAGCAAAAATTAATATAAGACCCAGTCTTATTTTAAGGGGAAACATGGTATATTCGTGCTGGGCAACGATTAAAATTTTTAATTGCTATTAATTGCATGATTGTCTGCGATTAATTGCAGACAATCACAACAATCACATTGTTATGCGCAAAATTCAATAATGAACTTAAAAGTAGTGTTTTGCATGTATTTGGTTTGCAAACACTTTAAACAAATAAGGTGTTTTAACAGCAGTATTCCCTTTACATAGTAGCAGTTAAAATATTTCTTGTATATCTCAACTTAAATGTTAATGTAATCAAATCAAATATAAAATCAATGCTATTTGTCACTGCCAGTGCATTAACATTTTATCTAGTTTGTTATAGAAAAACAAGTTATCCTCAGAGTCCAGAGCCATGATCATTACATTATAACAGGTGCTAGTTAACATTTCTAAATCTGTTTTCTTTTTTATCTCAACAGATACAAACAGAAACATTTTCTTTTATCAGGGAGCAGCATAAACAGTTTTATGTTCAGTAGCAACTCTTTGAGGGCTAATATTTTTCCAAAGAACTCACAAAGCAGTGCTTTCACACATAAATCAACATAAAATGTGTGTTGCCGCCTGTTGTGTCTGCTGTCAGCACCTGTTTGCAGTTTGTGGCTGCTGGGGGGGTTTCGACGGCCAGAAGGAATGCACGGTGGGCTGGCAGCCTGGCTGTCTTTGTGAGACAGGTGCGCAGGGGTGGCAGTTGCAGTGAGACGCAATATGGTTTGTACCTCCTGTCATCATAAGTGTCTGTCCTCCCAGGCTGTTTTGTCTTGGTAGAGTAATATTTTACTCTATTTTCCCCTTTTTGTATTATTAATATGTAGTTTTTGTCAGAATGCCTCAAATCTCTCAGACTTACCACTGTTTATAAGGTATTATAGTATATAACTGTAACTTCTCCCCACCTTCCCTTCTACATCTATAACCTCAGGCAATTAGGTGTAGTAAAAGACAAGCAGGAGTTAAGTTACAATTTTAACAATGTATTATTGATAATATTCATAAATAATAATATGCAAAGTACATTTGAATATTGGCAACCATACAACCTGATAAATGTTGATGTGTAGTTTCAGGTGGCACACAGACTTGTTAGTTACTTAAAATGTCTCTAATTAAGGCATCATTTGTGTTCAGCTTTCTTCAGAACAGGCCGAATGCCTGTCTCAATATGGCTGCCGAGCTGTGCTCTTCAATGTGTTGTCCTTTTCAGCTCATGATGTGTGAGATGGTCATTCATCAGTTTGGTAAGAGAGAGAGAGAGTGTGGTAAAGCAAGCAAATTTATAGATTTTCTGTCGTACCCCTACAGCCAATAGGGCGTCATGGTACTTAAAGGCTTCTGATACAAGACAGTTCCAAACAGCCATACTTCAGACCAATGGGGGGACAGAACATCTTTACGCCTGCCACCCCCCAAAACCATTTGTTGAGCTAAAGTTTGCCAGCTAGGCAGTCTGGCTTTCCTGTGGGGGTTGACTGAGAAACAGCAGAGAAACATTTGCCAAACTGGTTTGAGGCATTTCCCCCAAACCCTGTCGTGAAATTACCCAAAAAAGGTGGAAGGGGTTTTTAAACCATCAAACCATTGCTGTTATTATCAGTAATGTAACACTAGTATTACATTACTTTGTCTAAGTTACAAATAAAGACATACAAAATATTTATCAACTTGTATGCAAAATTTCACATCACAACACAGGCGAACGTTGCCATAGGTGCATCAGCTACACGAACGTGTTCAGGACCATGATCAGCTGGGGACTGATCAGCTTATGTCGGTACCTCGCTTTCGTTTTCGATCTACATCTCAAGATCACTTGCATCAAAATCAGAGTCTGACAAATCAGAATCTGATTCAGCGATAATATGAAAAAAGTCATCCACGGATTATTTTGCTTTGAGCATTCACTTTGGTATCTCTCCACATGCCATTTTAGAAGCTGTTTGCTCTTCGCTACTCATGCACGTGCAGGGAATCAAGGTCAAATCAACAAAGATAAATTTCCTTCTAGCAAAAGCATATTGAAACCACTGTAACAAGAAGATCACTGAGCTCTGTCACATACTAGCAAGACTAAGGCTTTCAAAATAATAATAATAACAAAAACTGCGTTAACACACGATAAAATTGCTGTTAATTCATTAATGCGTTAATGCGATAATAACACGTTAACTTACCCAGCCCTGTTCTATCTATCTATCTATCTATCTATCTATCTATCTATCTATCTATCTATCTATCTATCTATCTATCTATCTATCTATCTGTTATATATACAGTATACATTATATACATATATATATATATATATATATATATATATATATATATATATATATATATATATATATATATATATAAATAAAAAATAAATATATATATATAAATGGCTACTAACAGTCGATAAAACGTCTTTATCAATTCTGCATTTATTAGCACTTTGTGATTAAAAATAACAAAATATGTTACTCTCATTTTGCACTATTTTATATCATGCTTAAAGATCTATATGTTGTTGCTATATGTTTCAAGCTATAAACATCCACAATTTATAGCAATCTGTAGTGTAAGAATATATATAAATATAAAGAGGTATTTTTAAAATATGCAAAACAATATATCACTTACATTTTCATTTTTTTATATACTTTCTTTTATGTAAACCAGAACATCACAATAGCATTCTACTCAGTCAAACATGTAATTTACTTCAAAATTAATAAGAGAAAACAAAGGAAGAATAGAAATACAAAGGAGAAAGAAACTTGATTCAAAGAGAAGAAGAAGAGAAACACAAGCAAATACTGATTTTTGATTATTTTGCCTACCATTAGAAAATTTCATAGCTAGTGCTATATGTTTAGAAATTGTCTGAATGTACTGTAAAGCTCAAGGCCATAGCCACTCCCTTGATCCTGTCCTAAACAAAGGACAATGCAGTCTTTCATAGTATGCAAGCAGGTGCTGTCATCTTACAGAGGTGGCATGGCGACCTGTTCAAAGTTTTACAGTCCATCATCCACATTACTAACCGAGAATGGTAAACCGGATGGACGCAGGGACATCCGGCAATGGGCCGTGGCCGCAAAAGACGTACTGCGCAGGCGCCCCACAAATCTCCCCCCCCCGCAAGCAACGGGAACCGGATGGAATGCAACGTAAAATAAGAAATGAGGCATCGCGCACACAAAAAAGGAGTCAGACCACAGAAAAAAGGAGTCAGACGCCGTTGCACACGAAACGGGACACACAAAGAGGAGGATTCAACAAGCCCCTAGCACACAAAAAAAAAGAAGCCGCGAGCACCACACAAAGCCCATTGGACACGAAACGGGACAGACTATGGCCATAGCACACGAAACGTACACAAAAACGACAATTCAGACCCTCGACCACAGTAACATAAATAACAATTGACACACAAAGCCCCATTTCTAAATGAACCGTCCGTATTAAACATACGTCATCTCAACACGTTCACACTATGCAGCATAGGTGGATCTCATTACAATAAGAATTAACCGTTCAACCGCAGAAAAGGCTCCATATTAACAGTGAGTGCGATCCTCCTTATTACTTATCCATATTTATCACGCTCAAGAACAAACAAGTCATAAATTCATGATCACGGGTACAAAACGATACGGCTCGGATAACGGGACCAAACACAATTCACACTATGCAGCATAGGTAGATCTCATTACAATGAGGCACTATTAACCGTTCAACCGCAGAAAAGGCTCCATATTAACAGTGAGTGCGATCCTCCTTATTACTTATCCATATTTCTAACGCTGAAGAACAAACAATTCATGAATTCACGATCACGGGTACAAAACGATACGGCTCGAGTAACGGGACCAAACACACGAACCCGCATGAAAAAAAACAATACACGTTGGCTCCAACGCGCTTCTGAAACTCTGGAATAAAAAATGGCTCGGCTCCAAAAACGCAAAGCTCAACTAACACAGTTACAGAAACGAACCCAAATGGACAGACACACTGAACGTGGACGCATGCAGCGCGCGTCTCACAATACAGAAACAGGCACGGGTTTAAAACGAAACACCTCCCGTCTCAGACATACAGAAACGGCAGCGAAGAGACAAAATAAATAAATGCAGACGTCTACACCGCACATCTGGACTGCCGGAAAACAAGCACGCAAGGCTCCAAAAAGCGAAAGCTCAACTGACCGACATACAAAAACGGGCAAGGCTCAATACAAACAATGCACGCCGTAAACTACAACGGGCTTCTCACACCGCACAGGCAAATCGATTACACCTCCAAAACAACACGTCCCAAATAATGGACATACAACGACGCGACTCTCAAACGGCACAAGCAAAAGATACATGTCACAGACATCAACGACAGACACCTGCTAAACGCTTGCCCCAGTTAGCTGACAACACGTTCAATAATGAGTCCACTATTCAGGAAAATTCATTGGGATTAATGAATGTCATTTGCAATCATTGCCATTCACTTAACTTCCCTGAAGAAACAACTGGCAATACAAGTAATGAATTTACACGTTGTTATCAAAAGGGTCAAATTAGACTGCCTCCTTTACATTCATATCCTGAATATCTACAGAAGCTTCTAACTAACGATGTACCTGAAAGTGAAATCTTTATGAACTGCATTACATCCTACAAATCGGTATCCACTATGAACATTAACAGTGGCACTGCACATGACATCCGTCTTGCAAAACTGTTAATTATTGATGAATGTACAATGGCATCCACTCACTTACTCAACACCATTCATAAACTTCTACAAACGTTTATGAATAATAATATTCCCTTTGGAGGAAATTTTAGACAGTGCTTAGCTATTGTTCCACATTCCATGCGCTCAGCTATTGTTCAGTGCACCTTAAAATACGCAGACAATTGGCATTGCTTTCAAAAGATACGGTTAGTACAAAACATGCGATGTCCAGATCCAGATCATAACAATTGGTTATTACAACTGGGAGATGGTACACTCACCAATACAGATAGACTTCACCCAGATATTATTACAATTCATCAAGCCTTTATCTGCGACGACTTAGTTACAGAGATATTTGGAACAGCAATCTCATTAGACCAAATGCCCCTTTTAACACAACGCACTATATTATGTCCAAAAAATATTAATGTGGAAAACATAAATACCCAAGTCATTGCATTACTTCCTGGAGAGACACAACTCTTTCTAAGCTCTGACAAACTTGACTCTGATCACGACAATAACCATCTTCATTGACCTTACAAGTTCTGACCTGGAATTACCTTTTACACTTAAACGGCGTGTACAAAGAAATTTTCCAATAAACCTTTACACTGTGCCACACACTTTATTGTTTGCTTTCTATTTGCATCATCTACACCTTCACACTATTCTATATCTCATTCATACATCACGCTCTTTGTCATTCCCAACACCAGGGGTTGGCGAGTGAAGCGAGCAGGGGGCGGAGCCCCCTAGTTGGAGCAGAACCAGAAAAGCAACAGGTGTGATCAACAACACACATCATTCAAGCACAGGGGACAGACTGGGTACAAAGATGGATAGATGGGAATTAAATTTTCATTAAAGCACCATTGAAAACATCCAATTGATTGTACTTTTAACTGTACTGGTGAGAAGAGAATGTGCTAGGATTGGCTGGAATCCTTCATAAATGAGAAAGGTTTTACTTTGCCAGCGTTTAAAGTTCTTCTCTACAGTTGATGATAAATCAGCTGAGCAGATGTTATAATGACATATATAGCATGCAAGTAACGTATTCCATTATTAATTTATAACGCCACTTTCAATTCATATACATCTTTTCAGGACCAAAAACCAGTTGTAATTTGCATTATTGAATCGGTTACCATCATATGGAAAACACATAAATTGTCATAAAACTTTAAATAAACTTTTATTATTTTACAAGCTAGTGGCAGTAGAGCTGGAAGAAGAATGGATAAATATATTTTGTTTGACCATAAGGACATTTTCTGGCATTGTTTTCCATTTCCTCTGTCTGGCCCGACAGGAGAGAGAGAAAAGACTACGAGATTTAATATTCACAGTAGTTTAAACAGACAATAAACAGTTCCATGTCTCTTATCTACACTGTGTCTGTTCTTAATTATTGTTACACTATCTGTATTACCTCCTTGAGGGTATAACTGATGCATACACGAATAATAAAAACTGTTGTGAGTCACAAACCAGATGACTTTTTCTTGTAAAACATGTGACTTCCAAGAATGTAGCATCTATGTCATAGAATATATTGAAATACAATAATAATGCTAAAACCATTACCAATATTGATAATATTACATATATAAATATATAATACTGCATATATGTATATTGTATAAACCTTTGAAAGATGAAGCTTTATAAATAAGTAATTAATATTTAATAAACAGATATACGCTGATCACCCACCACATTAAAATTACCTGTCTGAAGTTGTGTAGTTCCCCCTCATGTTATGTGGTATCCAAAACAGAGACGTTATTAGCAGATCCTTTAAGTCCTCCTGTGCATCCCACAGGTACTCAATCCCTCTGAAATCTGGGGAATTCCAAGGCCATGTCAAAACCTTAAGCTCCTTGTCATTCCTGAACAATAGTTGCAGTATGGCGGGGAGCATTATACTGCTAAAAGAGGCCATTGCCATCTGGGAGTACCTATGCCATAAATAGATGTACATGGTCTGCATCAATCACTTGGGAGATGGTGCAAGTCAAAGTAATATACAGATAAATGTCAGGACCCAAGGTTTCCCAGCAGGCAATTACCTAGAGCCCTGCTTCCACTGGCTTGACTTCTTCCCATAGTGCACTCTGCTGCCATCTTTTCCACAGATAAACAACAGATGTGCTGCTGGCTATCCACATGAACTAAAAGAAAACATGTTTCACTAAATCAGGTCATTGCTTCATGGTCCAATTCTGATACTAACCTGCCAAATGTATGTGCTTTCGGGGGTGGATAGGGGTCAGCTACCTAATATATCCCAATATCCCACAGCTTGACAGGTGCCATTTCACTTCAACTGTCAGTGGTTTTCATGTTGCGGTGGAGCAGTGTATAATTCTTGTCGTAAAGCATAAAAATTGTGATCATACTTTAGTTTAGGTACTGTATGTATTAAAAGGTTGTTTTTAACAGTCTATAAACATGTTATAATCTATGCTATTAATAACAATGAGTCATTGATATGCCTTGCGATGGACTGACATCCTGTCCAGGGAATGTTCCTGCCTTGCGCCCACTGCTTGCTGGGATTGGCTCCAGCTGCCCTGCGACCCTGCCCTCTATAGGCAGATTGGGATTGTGAAGGGTATGAAGGAGTCATTGATAAAAAACAATTTAACTTTAAAATATATTACTGTCATTTTTCATTATTTATCTCATGTTAAAAAGACTTTCAATATGCTGTAAAGCAGGGGTGTCGAACTCCGGTCCTGGAGGGCTGCAATGGCTGCAGGTTTTCACTCTAATCACCTTCTTAATTAGTGACCTGTTTTTGCTGCTAATTAACTTCTTTTTCCTTAGATTTAATTAACTCGACTCAGACCCCTTAGTTCTTTCTATATCCTTAATTAGCAGCCAAACAATAATGAGACACAAAATGAGCAAACAGGTGACCAGCTAACCACATTATCTGAACATAAAGTAAAGGTGAGGGTCTCGGTAAGGTTGATCTCTCAGGTCAATAATCAGAAAAAGAAAATCAACAATTTGGGAAATGTCTGCTGTAGCAGAATGAGAGCAGCAGCAAGCCATGGAATTAAGTAATGGGTTTAATTAACAGCAAGAATTGGCTTCTCATTAAGAAACTGGTTGGAGTGAAACTGGTTGAAGTTTGAAACCCCAGTTTAGCTGGTCATCTGTTGGCTCGTTTCACATCTCATTTCTGTTTGGCTGCCATTTAATGAAGAAAAGAATCAATTTAGAGGACCAAATCCTTAAAGACCGGGCTATTAAAATGAAAGGAAAAGGAGTTAATTAGCAGTGAAAACTGGTCACTGATTAGGAAAAGTCAGAATGAAAACCTGCAGCCACAGTGGCCCTCCAGGCCTGGAGTTCGACACCCATGCTGTAAAGCATACAAACTGTTGGTAACTGTTTATAATGGATAACTAATTTAAAGTGCTATGAAAATTGTAAACTTAGAAAATTGTAAAAAGAGACAACAACATATTTTTGGAGTCTTACATTTTTCATTATTGTTATTTAATTAATAACATTTGTAGACATTAGTTGCAGATATAGTACCTAAATTATTGTATTGTCTGATATTTTTTATTGATGTAAATCCATTACATGACAACTTACTTGCAGACTCTCTCAACCATCATGTCTTCAGTAGTTGGGAGAAAACAGGAGCCTCCAGGGAAATGCAGAAACAGTGAAAACATGCAGACTCTGAACATATAGTGACCAAGCTGTCCTGAGGTGCTGTGAAGTAGGACTACACCACCTTGGTAATCTTAAAAGAACAAGCATTGTGTGTTTCTCAAAATGTACTGGGATGATTTTGAACTGTATTCAATCAGGCTACTATGGCAACTTCAGATTAGAGCAGGAAAAAGAAATGATTTCTTACACTGGGAGATTTTTGGGTACTGTTTTTATGCTATTATTATGTTTCATCCATCCATTTTCCAACTGCTGGAGCCAATCCCAGCCAACACACGGTGTAAGGCAGGAACCAATCCCAGGCAGGGTGCCAATCCACCGCAGGACACACACACACACACACCAAGCACACACTAGGGCCAATTTAGAATCGCCACTCTACCTAACCTGCATGTCTTTGGACTGTGGGAGGAAGCCGGAGCACCCGGAGGAAACTGACGCAGAAACGGGGAGAACATGCAAACTCCACGCAGGGAGGACATGGGAAGTGAACCGGTCTCCTTACTGCGAGGCAGCAGTGCTACCACTGCGCTACCGTGCCGCCCTATTATGTTTCAAGTTTGCTTAATCATTGGTTGTAAGCGGGCAGGTGGCATGATAGCCCACTGCCTCATCAATCCAAGTCACTGGGTATAAACCTTGTGCTGATGCTGTCTTTGTGCAATTTGCGAGTTCTGTGTTTATTGTTCCAAAAGATGGATGTTAGGTTAACTGATGACTCTTAACTTGGTTCACGTGGGTGTGTACCTGAATAGGCCTAGTAATGTACTGACACGCTGCACAGGTATTATTCCCACCAAGTGACCATTGCTGCCAGAAGAGGCTTGAGCCCCTGTGACTTTGAAGTGAATTAAGTGGTTTTGTGACTGTTATGTTGTGTTACTTTCACATAGTATTTTCACGCACACAGCAATATTCATTCGTACCAGATCAAATTTCAAAAGTTACATTGGCGTGTGCAAGCTATAGAGTCATCATCATCCTCATCACTGCTTTAACAGCCATTTTCCAGGTTTAGCCAGGTTAGTTCCTTGCCTCCATATCTTTTTCCTCTACTCTCTGCAGTACTGGTCATCCTTTTAGGGTAAGAACCATAATTTTCATATCACCCCACATCACCTCCAACCACATCTTTTTTGCAACTCTGTTGTCCAGCTTTCGCCCAATCATTCTGTCTTTAGCTCCACATGCCCAAACCACATTAGTCTCTTTCACCTCAGCGCAACAGCTAACAGTACCACAACGAATATTTCCCTTGATTTGACGTTCATTTTCCTCTCACTCCTTGACACCCCACACATCCACCTATCATTCTCAGCTCTGTTCTTTTCTTCTTTGTTTCATACTGCACCTCCATTATCCATTTCTTAATAGTACAGAGGAATCCCACACAAATATTCACACTCTACACAGACAAATCTGAGGAATTTTAAGGCAGCAGCTATAATCGCTATGCCACTCTAGATGACAAGCAAAAGACAGCAATAATGATAATGCAATACAGAAACCATTCACATGTTCGGCTTCAACTGCCATTAAAAATGCTTCTGCATCAGTCATAAGTGTGCTGTCATCCACACATAGCATTTTATTCAGTTTAGCTTACAGCTGATTAAAAAACATAATGTTTAAAGTAACAAATTACAAGTTATGCAGTTCTTCAAGAAAGGAGGATGCAGGCATGCACAGAATTTTTGTTCTTAAATGGAGTGAGCAAAACAAATGGAAAAGCACCTGCATCTCAGGCAGTCCAGAAACTTACAGAATGTTTGGCTCTTAATTATCCCAAGGAAAAAACAAAGTGTATCCTTATCAAGAGTGATTTGCTTTGATAAGTGATATTCTAGGCCAGCAATATCCAGTTGCGATCACTGAGGACTGCAGCGGCAGCAGGCTTTTACTGAAGCCAATCCCCAAATCAATGAATGCTTTGAGCCCATAAAAGGCCCCCTTACTTACTTATACTGCTTGTTCAACTATTGACGCGCATAAGAGGAACTGGCAGTGTGAATTTCAGTGTTCTCAAAGACGTTCAGTTTTATCAGTTAGGAAATCCCAAATGGCAACATAAACATTGGAAATATCCCCAAGACTGTGTGGGTAAGTTACACTGGCAGTCCCTAAAGGTCTCAACATAAAGGAGGACTTGTTGGCCTAACAGCCCTCCGCACACACCCACTGCAAAATTTAATTTACTTCAAGGGCCTCAGATGTTTGCCTGTGTTTGGGCCTAAAAGCTAAAGTTCCCCCCCGTCTGCCCTGAACTCAACCGCACAGGGCCCAGCTATTGATTCAACGTGTTTATATTGTGTCTCTACAAAAAGCATTGGCTGAAGAACACACATTTCACCACGGTTTTATATTGCTTTCCAGCTAACAAAATAAACCTGAAGAACAAAAGTCACATTAAAGTTTAAAGTTTTTCTTTCTCTGCAGAAGGCTTCTTCCTTGCCAAATTCCTTTGTATCACATTCCATGATTATCAAGCCCAAACAAAGCTCAGACACAAAGCTTCTCTATCAAACGCTGCCATAGATGGTTTGATAAATCATACAGTATGTCAGGCTTACAGTTCGTTCATGTCACCAGCTCTGAAACAGCACTAACACACACATAGCACAGCAGTTGTTTTTACTTGTAATGGTCTACCTTTGTGGATCACAGCTCCAGCTGTCGTGGTTGAAGCAGTCAGAAAATGTGTGTTTGCATGTTCTTCCCATGCCCCCATGGGATTTTTACAGGAGCCTCAATTTAGTCCCACATAGCAAACACATACAGTTTAGGTTGTTTAGAGACTGTGCTGATGAGATTAAGTACAATTAGATTAGATTAGATAAATGTATTAACCCCAAGGGAAATTTTACATGCATACAGCAGCAAAAACATAAAAAACAAAGATACAGACTCACTGGACAAATTATACAGTCAACCAATAGATATACAGTATAGATAAATAAATACATAAATATATGTATATTGTGCAGAAATAATTTAAAGAGTATCATCTACTTTGGGACATCAATAGGAAACATTGAATTGCCCAATCTCTAGCAGCTTGCTACACACTGCAAAAGATCTAAGTCTCCTCAGAAAGAGCAGTCTGCTCTGTCCCTTCTTGTACAGTGCCACTGTGTTGTCAGACCAGCTCAGTTTGCTGTTTATGTGAATCCCCAGGTACTTGTAGCTCTGCAACATTTCACGTCCTTCCCCTGAATGGTGACCAATCTCAGAGGCTATTTGGCTCACTGAAAGTCCATCTTTTGTCTTGCTGATTTCATGCTGGAGGTGGTTCTCCCTACACCACAAGACAAAGTCCTCCACAGTCATCCTGTACTCTGACTTGTCTTCATTATTAATGCAGCCTGTGATGGAGGAGTTACCTGAGAATGTCTGTAGATGACAAGTGCTGGTACTATACTGGAAGTTGGTTGTGCAGAGGGTAAAGAGAACAGTTCTCTTAGGTGCTCCAGTATTACACACTACAATGCAATACAATTTATTTTTATATAGAGCTCTTCACAAAATACAATGCAATACAGTCTATTTTTATATAGAGCTCTTCACAAATTCTCATTTAAAATGCAAGTAAAAGTTATACTAATTAAAAAATTTTTGTTTCAACACACAGAAAACAAAGTAGAAACTGGTTACCATAAGTGGAAACAATAGTGTGAATTTCCCCTTGGGGATTAATAAAGTATCTATCTATCTATCTATCTATCTATCTATCTATCTATCTATCTATCTATCTATCTATCTATCTATCTATCTATCTATCTATCTATCTATCTATCTATCTATCTATCTAGTACCTGTACATTATTGAACTATGGACAGTTGACAATGAAGGAGATGAAAATTAAAAGTGAAAAAGTCCAATACAAATTCAGACACAGTCAGAGACCAGCAGACCTTGGCCAGTTGGCTGCCTACCCTCTCCTAGGCATTCTGTAATAGAGTTTGATGAAATAATCTCTCCATCCAGTAATTTCAATGTTCCTTTATCTTAGATGACTTTTTTCATAGGCAGGAGAGCAGCTTGGCAGTAGAGCAGTGGCACCAAGTGCCACATTAAGACACCAAGGAAAGAAACAGAATACAGGGGGGTTAGTACATTTTATCAATATTGTATTGTTTATATTTTTGTACAAGTGACTATCAAGTAGATATGTAGTATGCCCAGCTAATCAGCAACTCTAGTCAGGGTATACTAGACTAAAGTAGTGAGTCTTAAGCCTGGATTCGAAAGCTGAGATTGAAGGGGCATCTCTTATAAACACTCACTCTCCTACTGTTATTTTTTCATCTTTGGAATCATAAGTAGGTTGGTATCTTGAGTACTTAAAGTGCATTCTGATTTGTAAGTAATGAGTTTAGGATTAATTGGGTGCCAGTGTAAAGACTTGAAAACCAAGTTATGTGTTTGTACTATTGTGTTCCTGTTATAATTCGTCCAGCAGCATTTTGAATGAAAGGAAAAGCAGTATTGAAGTGGATAATCTCCCTGCAGTAACAGGGACTACTAAGGAGTTACTGAGTTTAAATATGCTGAAATCAAACAAATTACAAGGACAAGAAAATATTTAGCATCACGTTCTTAAGGAGATTAGTGAGTTCATATATAAACCCTTGACGCATAGTTTTAGGTTGTCACTGTGTACTGGGGATATTCTTATGAACTGGAAAATTGCAAATATTATCCTATTATACTGTATAAAAGTTTGATGGAGCAGATACAAACAACTATAGGTAATGTGCATCACAGGCAAATTAATGGAAGCAATTATTAAGGAAATGATTGAACAACACATGTCAAGAACATGAGTTTTACTAAACCGTCAGCAAGGGTTCAAACAAGTGAGGTAATGTATGACTAACATGCTGGAATTCTATGAGGAGTGTTGCATATGATATTATTTATGTTGACTTTCAGAACGGATTTGATATTGGCCATCAAACTAGAAGAGTTGGGAATTCAGAGTGTAGTGCATTGACATGTGCAGAATTGGCTAAAACACAGGAAGCGGGGTGTTAAGATACAAGGAGCCTTATCAGAATTTGGTGATGTTAACAGGCATATCCCACAAGAGTCAGTGCTAGGTCTGCTTCGGTTGTTAATATATATTATGTATATATGTTGGAGCATACCTTGCCACCGCTTATCTAGCAATACCTATTTGTTCAGCAGAGATTATCATCTAGGGATTGTTAAAGAGGAATGTTTGACGTTTTTGAGAGAGAGATCACAGCTGTGTGTGTTTTAGAGGATACCTGCTCATTGGCAGAGATATCATGGCCACATGCTCTTCTCCCCACACGGGGGACACTCTCCCATCAGAGCTGATCAAATACAGTGGCAACATTTGACATTGGAGTGTACCTACCTTCCACTTGACTAGAGATACCTTGTCAACATTTTTTTATTCTCATCCCTGTATATCAAGAGGTCTTTGGATACGAAAGTTATGAATATAAATTCTTAATACAAATTATTACATTTTTTAAAAAAATTTTATTGATTTTTAAACTTTTTCCTGTTTCACTACTATGCGGGCAGAGCTAAGGGGACAGCTAGTAATAAATAATAAGAGTTGATCTTACCAACACCAAGCACATACAATGTACTGTGAGTGACTGCATTTCCTATGAGCCTGTATAGAACTTTGAGCAGTCCTAACTCAATGGTATAGGGATATGGGGAAAACATACAAACTCCACGAAAGGAGAACCCTGGATGACAGCCCTGGTCTCCTTAATAGGAGGCAGCAGCACACTGCACTACCACACTTCCCCAAATAATAAACATAAATAACAATATAAACATAAACAATAATATTTAAAGGATAAAACATGAACAAAAGAGACAAAAAAGGGAATTTAAACACAAGACACTGGAGGAACCCTAGCTAAAACATAACTGGAGAGCTATAAAAAAAAAACGATCTGCAAATTCATGATACTAGGCAAAAAGCTTATCCTTACTAATATCCTTTCCCAAAATAACTACATGCTAGTACTTGAATTGATTTGATTTTAAATTAAAAACGTGGATGTCTGAAATACATTACCACTATTTTAAACACCCTTCACTTGGTGACATCACAGACAACAGTGATTCGTAATAATGACTAGCAAGAAATGTCACTGTCATAAGCAATGTGGGCAAAATCAAGCTCAAAATGGCAGCTGTTATTTGTTTTCGGATATGCTAAACCTGTTATAGCATATATTTTGTTATTTTCTTTTCATTTTGAAGTGTTATTTTTATTGTTCTGTCACACCAACATTTTGTCTTTTGTCTGTGTGTTTATTTATTTGTTATTTTTGGCCATGGCTATATTGGTTATGGTTTCTTGGGCTGTTGCTACCACATAACTGGAAGTTGCCACGGGCCATTCCCTATTTAAGATGACAGGATGCTATCAGTAGCATCTAAGCTTCTGTGTTGTATAAATCTTTTGCATGGAAGTTAGTACAAATCTTACTAGAGAGTAAGAACTATTGTGTGAACTTTAACTTTGATTTTTGGTTACTAATTCTGCTCGGACACTTTGGTATTATTAATTTCTTGGTTCAGACACTATGCTTGTTTATTTAAGTTTGTGCACTCATCTTTTGGTTCTTGAGGTAAATCTTTATTCTTCCTTTCAGTCATGGCAGAACAGGCAGTATCCATGGTGGAAGCTAACTGCTATGGTCAAGATTTTTACACATTTTTTCTGTGGTGTTTTTGTAAGTGTTTTAGTCTTTTACCTTCCTATTAGTGTTTTGAATTGTGCTGAATTAATTTCTGCCTTTAATTATTTTTTGGATTGAATATTAAAACATTACATTTTTTCACATCTTTTATGACTCATTGCTTGGGTATCACAATGGTTTACTTCATCGACTGTGTTAGTTGATTTAAAAACAAATACTCTGTGTGGTGCGTGTTTCATAATAATCTCTGCTTAATAAAATTTTCGCTACGGTAAATTTTGATAGCAGTTGTTTGATTACAATTTGTGGTTTGATTAACGATTAAATATATTTCTGTTTTTCAAATAAGGCTCAACTATCAATTTTGTTGTTTTTTGGTCTGTATAAAAAAGATAAATAATCTGCCTTTTTTCAGCATAGACAGGATGCCAACAAGGTGGTGTCATGATGTCACAGATGAAATGGTGAACAATAATAACCAAAAGAAATATACAAAGAAATGAACAGTCAAAATCAGATGAAAGACACTAAAGACCTAAGATTCCTAACAGTTGGCTTAGGCCTCAGCTCTGTAGTCTTGCAAAAGCCAGACATATAATATGTACTTCTGGAGACAACCATGAGTGAATTGTGCTTAAAACAGAATGGAAAACATTGGATGACTCACTGAGTGTTACATTTCTAAACCAATTGAAATCTGTGCTCTGCTCAAAGTAGGAGGGGTGATTTTGAACTAAAAAGGTCAGCGGTGCTCTCATTAACTTGGTCAGGCAGACAAACAAGCTTTTGATTACTATAAACCATCTACAGTTGAAAAGTCTCCTAAACCTTATTAGACATATAAATGTGTGTCATGTGTGCAGAGAGCATATTGCACAATTTAAAAATTAACATAACCAGATGCAAGGGAAGAAACCTGTCTTAACATCAGATTATACATTGGCATTCTAAGGCATGTATGGATGCATCATTAATATGAATGATATGTTGTTGCAGGTGCTGTGTGTTCTCTCTGTTCTTCAGTATTATGATAATAGTGTAGGAGTCGGTGTAAGCTTTAAAGAATTAGCAGTTACGTTTGTGAAAATATGAACTGCAAAATATGCATTTGAAGAAAATGGTGTGTCACACTCCATTAAAAGAACTGCCATTAAGGGAGCTGATAACAAATAGCCACAGGAGATGCAGATTTCAGCCCTCAAAACACCCAAATCAACGAATCTGTCTAACAGCACAGATGAGGCTTCACAACATTCACCTTCTGAATGCACATCTAAACAAATAACTAAATACATTTGCCAATACTGTCTAATTGGAAATGCAAACATTCCATGACAAAATAGCTGCAGCGTTTTAACACTATCTTAATCATGAAGTTAACTGGATTTTATACTGTCATGATGGTGTGTGTGAGTCACTGAGAGTCTATGTATTTTACTGTGTGCTTAACTTAATAATTCTCTTTGTTTATAAATGTTGAATGATTTAAAAAATTTGCCATTAGCATATTGTAAATATGTTAAGGCACTTTGAATCTATATTGAATAGAGTGTTGTCTCCAAAATAAACTGAATGTCCATTTTTTACAAATTAAGCAAATGGATGCATAAGTGCCTTACTCAAGTGGCTTGAAATAAACCAGCAGCCTTGGCGTTTAATGTCCATTCTTCTTTGCCACTGTAGCACATTGCCAGCCTATAATACAGTACAACATAAGTTTGAAAGTTGAGGGTGCTGTTCTGTGATGTATGCCAACGTACAAGGTACATGAATAAACAAGTTTCTCCCAGTATTAATTACGTTTTTGCTTGGGAATATTGTTTGACCATGACCTACAGTTTTTGTTTTTTTAAACTCCATCATTACTTTCCAGGAGCAACCTGAACCTCAGTGGGAGATTGTTTGGTATGATGTATTGTTATGTAATTAGGCTTAGTGGGTTTTTGTTGGTACTGGAATTCTGTCATGACCATTTGTCAAGATGATCTGTAATTCTGCAAAAAAACAAAAAGACTTATGAAATCATTCTGCCACAGTTCTTCAAACGAACAACATGAAGTCCTAAAATAACATTGTATGGTTCAAAGATTACAAAATAATAGACCTGGAACATATATGAGCAAAACCAGACAGAAACAATTGTGGTTTCAAATTAGATACTTCAAGTAATGGATCCCTCACTAAGTGATTGCTAATGCTTATACAGTTTACAGAGTGTTCATGAAAGAGCAGAACCATTGCAGAAATGTAACTCAGTATACTAAGAAAAGAGCCAAAATTAAAATTTTCATGCCAGCCAGTTTTGGACAATTTCCCAGATGTCCAAATCTTACACCTTTACATTTTTACATGCTTGGGTGCAGTTTATGAAAAATAATACTTGTTGCTAACAAAAAAAACAGTGACATAAATCATCTATGTGTGAGAATCACTGTAGGTTTAGCTCCCATCATAACATATAGGACTGACAGGACACAAAAAGAATTTTAAATATATATTAAATGCTGCTCACCTTAAGACTTACTGAAAAGAAAAATGTTCTTCTTTATTTTCCCACAAACATACTCTGTACTGAACTATAATATTGTGAAATTATTCTATTTCTCACAGATGTCCAGTACAATATGGTAAGTGCTACTGGAGCAGTGTGTCCAAGTGCTGCTGGATTAGTCGTTTGAGAGCTTTATGCGTTATGCAATCTATAACAGAAAGAGGGCACTTAGCACTATCTCTGTATCCTGCAGGGGGCGTTAGCTCCCTGGGAATGAGTTCTTTTGTAATTGTGGCATGTTACATAATCTGAATATATATAGATATAATATAAAAAGACAATACCCCTCCCTTAGTGATACGGAGGTAATCACATAGGATAAATAACTTCACTTTCTTTAATGCCGGCTTACGCGGCATAACAGATGAAGGAAGCCAATGGTAAGAACCCAGTTCATGAGTGGGGGCCTGATGGGTAGAGTCTGCCATTTTCACCTTGCAGTGGAAGGAATTTCAGGATCTGATGACGTTATCTTCCATCTGTCTGCCAGCTTCAAAGGTGTGCCGGGCAATGTTCCAAGGCTTTATACTCTTTCTTCATGAGCAGGCCCCCACTTTGGTGAATCATGCCATTCCAAACAAGGCAAAAAGAGGATACAATTTCATGCTGACTTTGACATACAAAAATAGTATACAGTATAATGATCCTCAGTCTGACTGCCCATTTCGCAGTTGTCCCTAACTGTCTTGTCTTAAAATGCTTGCCTAGCAGTTCTTATATGGTGAACCCTTGTGCTAAATCTGGCTCAACTGTGCATGTGAGTAGAAAAAGACAGAATTTATTAAATATATTTGCACGGAGCATAGTGACATATTAAACTTATACACTTATTACAATCTCCTGGGGTGGAAATAACGTTTGTTTAATCTAATTAAGCCCCTAAATGACTTTGCATTAAGTCCATCAAAGCTGATGATCAAAATATGTAAAAATTAATTGCAGAGTAATTGTGAGCACCAGCTTTACACAAGGATGAAAAAATTGGTCTGCTTTGCTCTGTACCCTTCAGGTATGTGGTGTCATATGAAGCCAAACTTCAACAGAGCCTCTAGAGAGACTGCCCATATGTCTGGAGGGATAATTAAGTATAGAGAATAATTCAGAGATACTTAAAATCAATCACTAAACACAGCAGTAGATTGTGTATACATGGAGGAAATTCCAGGACAACAGAAATTCTGAAAAATACTTCATTGGTTTAATATACAAAGATACAAAAAAGAACCCCACTCTGGATTAGCTGCCAGTGCACCAAAAGTCACAATGATGAACTCAACCACACAGGTTGATTTAAAGTCACCAGTCTACCATTTCCATGTGATATGGGAGCAAACCAGATTATCCTCTGAAGCACATTCAAACAGAGACAATTGTGCAAATTCATTAAAGAAAACAACAGACTAAGACCTGTTATAAGGCAACATCGCTAACTCCTTTCCACTATGCTTTCTGACTTGAGTTTATAATCAATGTCATTTTGTATTCTATTTTAAAGGTTCTCAGAGCCTGTCAAAGGGAAAGGTGCTATATAAAAATAAGCAAAAAAATTAAAACTGGCAGGCAAAACTGGATAGTTTTCTCATCAAGAACAAACATTCAAATTATCTGACAGTGCATCAGTTCCTATTTATGTCTTTAAAAATGTATTTTTTAACATAACTATGAGAATAGCATTTTAATTCAGAAAAAATGCTTGTTGCAAAAGTAAGAAAACCTCCACAATAGCTCATACATTTGCATCTGTTGCTGATTATGAATATTAGATTTACTCAGATCTTAAAACAATTATGTATTTTAAAAAGCACCATCATTTAGCTTTAAGTTAAACTAATCTCATAAAAAAATCATACAATACACCGTATTTAAATTGAAAGAAACAACTTTGTTCTTCTAGTGCGTTTTTGATTATACTAGCATTGTTTTGATATACGTGAAGAGTGTTCTTGGTTTTATTATGGGTTATGGTGCATTTTGCCTTAGCAAATAGTTTCAGAGACAGATGCACCAAATAATGAAGTCCCATTATGTGTGTTTTTGATTGTATATTCAGCACCATCTAACTAACCAAGGAGTAGGACCTTAGATAATACCTTGTAAATAATACTTAAATAAAATAAGTATGCGGTGGGTTGGCGCCCTGCCCGGGTTCCCTGCCTTGCGCCCTGTGTTGGCTGGGATTGGCTCCAGCAGACCCCCGTGACCCTGTGTTTGGATTCAGCGGGTTGGAAAATGGATGGATGGATAAAATAAGTAATATAATTTTCATTTCCAGCTTCTATTTCAATGTAGTGTCACGTACGTGTGCATCGGAGGCAGCTTAAGGGCTTTGGCGACAGTAATTACCCACCAAACCGGGGGTTGGTGATGTGTTCTAATGCCTCCTCTTCTCTTCCCTAAGCAGAATGGAAGATTTGAAGCCAATCCATCGCTGACGTCATTTCAGTTGACTGTCCATCTGGACACGCCCCTTACTGCCACATGACTATATAAGCAAGGAAATGGGCATCTTGTTTCCATTTCTGTCTTGAACTCATCTCTGAGAAGATGTCTCCACAATTATTGCATGCTTTTTTCATTTTACTAAACTTTCAATTATATGGAGTCACCAAGGTGTTGCTCTCTCTTTATCTTTGTCTCCTTTTTAAAATAGATTAAGAATAATACATTTAGTTACATTGAGTACTGTACTTTTTTCCACTGTTGTAACATAAATTTGATAACACAATATTAGTAGGTGCATATTATATTATATTATATTATATTATATTATATTATATTATATTATATTATATTATAATACAGTGTCAACAAAAAGTATTTACCCCTTTGGAAGTTTTCACATTTTATTGTTATGCCACACTGAACCACAGTGGATTTAATTTGGCTTTTTTTAACTCTGACAAATAGAAAAAGACTCTTTATTGTCAAAGTGAAAGCAGATCTCTGCAAAGTGGTAATTAATTTAGACCACTTTTAGGGATTTGTTTTTTGCTTTAGCATATAACAAACAATATACTGTATATTATACTATATATTATATTACAGAAATACATGTGTTATATTATAAAGTACATCCATTTTTTTATGAACTGGTTTCATTTCAGGGTCACAGGGATCTAGAGCAGCATAGAAAACAAGCAACGAAAATTTGGTACCTGCAGAAAATCCAAGCAGACAGCATGTAAACTCCATGAGAGAGGTAAAGGGATTCCAAATTAGTCTACTGGACCTACTGTTAAGCACTGTTTCTTCATGTCACCCACATTAGATTATATTAGATTAGACAGCCTTTAACTTCATTGCTCATTGAGCAATCTAATTGAGTTTTTGATGAATGGCTTTTTTAACCTATTACAGTTGTAATTTACCACTTTATACCTGTGCCTTGGGGCAAGCAGCTGGTATTGTTTAGAAAAGATCTGTGGGGGGTCTGAGGTAATCTTATAAACTAAAATAAAACTTTTTTCTGTGCAACTGGAGATTTTGTGGATTTTCTAAAAATGGGTGGTCAAAGATCACAAAACTGGGTAGTTTTTGTCTTCAGCTACATTAACAGAAAATGGCATTATACCAAATAATTATTTCTGCTGCATAATACCTTAAACAAGTGAAGAATCGAAGTAGGACTGGACCGCCCACTCTGAATGATCCCAGTCTTGTCAGAGTCTAGATATTGATGCTTGCTGGACTTTATGTTGCACAAATCTTGAATGTGTACTCGAGAGTGTACTCACCACACTCACATTCTGGCATTTATTGGCTTAATTTGTTGTGTGGCCTTGGGCACTGAAAAGCACTTCCTTGGCTTCCTTGAGGTCTGCAGTTGTTAAAATTTTGTTGCACCAATTGCTTTTCTGCTACAGTACATGTTGATATTATCCTTATTAAATTTCTGATAATTGGAGAACATGCTATTCGGCATCTCCTGAAAAGCAGTTGCTTGTTTAAGTGTGTAAAAGAAGCAGAAAACTCAAAAAGGGACACTCTAAATATAAATCATAATGTATGGCATTTAAGTGATTACTAATTGATTTCATATGTGTTACAATGAGATCAATGAAAAATATGAATGAAAATATATTTAAAAATCTGGCCTAGAAAATAATAAACTTCATGAACATTTTTATAGAAAACTAGTTGATTACCCAGTGGCTTCGCTCACTGAGTGCAAGGAAAAAAAAATAAAATGTAGTCTATAAGTTATTAAACAGTAAAACATTAACATTTAAGAAGTAAAGCTATATTGAGCACTACTAGAGTGGTTTGGGGTAAACTACATTTTAAAGGCAGCTAAAATGTATTTGGATTATCTCTCGGTAGTAGATCCCTTGTGAAAGGCGCTACACAACGGCTGTGGTATAGAAATTACATTTTCTATGTGATCGTCCAAATTTCTGCCTGACAACCTTGCACTACGTGCCTGTGATTTACTTCGTAAAATAATTTATCACAAAAGGAACATTGAATGTTGCGGGGTTTTAGTGACCCAAACTCACCATAAGGGACAGTAAGTAATAGTGCAGGGTAATTTACAAACAGAGTCCTGCTTCGATGGTGCAGATTACACTCATTCGCAAAGATTTCCACTCTCCCAGGAGCCAACGGGGCACTTGAAGTGTCACAAACAGTGCGAGAAGAGAGGATGCTGCCTGAAACTGCGAAGCTCTCGACCCTGCGGAGCAGCCCGACATTCCGTGCCTCCCAGCATCCACTTTGTTCTCATGCACATTGTTTACAGCTCGCCGCAGTTAAAAAGTAGAAAGACGCAAAGCTGTTTTCCTCATCTCTTCTACTATCAAGTACTGCCAACTAAAAAAAAAAAGTTACAATGTGGCAGTTTCCGCGACAGTCACGTGGATGAATAAATAAAACTTCTCTGTCAGAACGCGCCTATCGGCGGATGGCTGAGCGCTGTAGTCCAGAGAGGAGGGCTGGGAGAGGACGACGTGGGGTGCACTTCTATGGGATAGATCGGCATTTTTGTGTTTACTTCTTTTCAATATCAGTAAAATAACTCTCACACAAATAATAACAATTCGTAAAGACTATATAAAAATGGCGTCCACAAACGAAGTGATTAGTTCCTGTATTATAATATGTTCTGTGGTCATACGTAATTTCCATATCGCGTGGTCATACGTAATTTCCATTTCATACGTAATTTCCATATCGCATGGTCATACGTAATTTCCGTTTCAAACACGAAAAGAATTTTATATATATATAGATGAAGAAATAATGGGCATTTTCAAGCACAAGCCATAAAACATGACTAAATATCAGCGTATCTCAACATGATCACTTTGTTAGGCATTGCTTATAATTAAAATGTTCACTTGTCCTTAGAACAACCTGAATAGGTTGTTGCAAATTAGCCAGTGGTGGAATTCACTGCATCTTATTCCACAGATGATCTATTGATTTGAAACTTGGTGGCTAGTTAAGCCTCTGCTGAATTTATTGCCACCCAACTTACTGGGAAAACTTGGGGGTTGGTGGCAGGATTGGCACTTCAGCCCCCGTAAAAAAAACTCACACTGTTCCAGGGTGGTGCTGAGGTGTCACCCACTCCACTCGGGTGTCAATCTGGGTGGTTCGCCGTGTGGTGGATGTGCCCCTAAAAGTTCAGGTAAGCCTGAACTGTTCATTGTTCAATAGCATGATATCCAGACTGTGCATGAAGAGAGAGAGACTGATCTGCTTTTCTTGCCAGTTGCAAGCTTGGCAAGTTGCCAGTGGTGTAGCCTCATACCTTTTCTGCTCCAAAGGGACATTTGGCCCCAGAGGCTGAATACTGCTATAATAAGAGTGATAATCATAATAATAGTCCAACATTAATGGTGAAGCATCAGTGCAAACATTTTGAAGAGATACTGTGCAAAAACAACAAGATCATTTAAAGAAAAAAGAAATAATTACCTGAGCTCTATCATCTGTAAAACAGATAAGCATAATTCTCCTTTGTAAAGCACTAAGCGATTATAAGGTTTTCATATTTAAATTACATGGTGTCAGGTTCTGCAACAGCTCTAAGTGCATTTTGTGCTGTCTTTTTCACAGCTTCACCTTTAATTTCTCTGCTTTCTTATCATTTTATTGTGCTGGGGATGTCCTATTGTTCCATTAAAAGAATGATTCAGTGTCATTATGTAAGATGATAGGAAAGCCCACGCATATTGTGCTGTGTGGCTATGCTCATTGTTTGATTTGCGGTCATTATCTTAGATTGTAGGAACAATGAGAAGCAATATGAAAAAGATAATGTTGAAAGTAGTGAAAAATTCACTTAATCAGCTGCAAAAAATAAATAAGACTCTTCAATTTTCGTTGTCATATCCAGATGTATGACAGAGCAAGAGAAAGCGAAGCAATGTTATGCTTGTTGGTTTTGCATGTATAGACATAAAGTAAAGAACAGTGGTAAGCCTGGACAAAACTGAATTCAGCTGTAAAAAATTCTAGATTCATTATTGAAACGTATTGTTGTGGTCTGTTCTACTGTTAACAATGCAAGCCTTGGTTTAGTATTTTAAAATGATAGAGAATTAATAACAACATGGCAGTATATATGTTTCTATTTTCTAAATTATTTAGTTATGTTGGAGAGTTTGGGATCCTCTAATTGTATGACATTGGTTCAATGTTCTTTTAAAGCTATTTTTTAAAAAGTGTTCTGTCAAGCTGACACGTGTATAAGTCTTCCATACAAGCATGTTACTCATCATCATTCACTTCTGATCATTTGTGTTTAGGTTGACGGTTTAAAGTTAAAGGTTCTCATTGGGAACTGTTAGGGAAAAAGTCTGCTCATTCTTCTTGATTTCTGGTTGACTTTCAGCAGTAGAATACAAAGGTTTGCACGACTCCAGCAAGTATAGTATTTAAGAAACGTATCTTTAAAAAGATGTCTCAGGAGCATATACATAAGAAGTTGTTTTTCATTGTAATTATGGATACTAGCCAACCCACGGCGTAGCACACGCCGCATAATTATTTATTGATGAGTGAACACTTCCTGAACGACACAGTTGTCCAAATGGGGTGGGTTTGCGGATACGACTGTGAGTGAATGAAAAGATGGAAATCTGGAGAGAGCAACATACAATTGTCTGTGACTGAAAACTGGGTTTGGCAGATACAGGGATATTGTTTTGAAAGTTTGTCCCTGTGCCTTATTAATTGTCATTGCAAAGGTCAATCTAACAGGAAATTGTCTGCGTGTAAAAGTAAAAGGCAAATTTGAATCTGATGGGGTCAGGGATATCCGGGGAATAAGGACAGTGTGTGAGGTAGGAGCTGCGATAGTTTTACACTCCAGTACATTGCGGTGAATGCTGGTAACAGTCAGGCTAGTGTCATCACAGAGACTTCTTGCTGCCATGAGGTTTCTGAGAAGCATGACGACTGAACCTATTTTAATTTTGAGTTTATGCGGAGGCATGCCAATGGAAGTAAGACTGTTAAGAAATTCTTTCAGGGAATGAAACTTGATCTGCGGGATCGTCCGAAACGATGGAGTCAACGCTGGTGAAAGTTACTTCATCGGTAGGGATAAGTTTCAGTACTTGTACATTAAGGTGTAGCGAGTCTTCGTTGGTGACGCTTAATATAGCTTGCGTACTCAGTTGTTCTGGAGTCACAGTTGAGAAGTCGATGTCGCCATATAGTTGTTGAACGGGATCAGAAATAAAAGGAAAACAATGTGAAGGTAATGGATGTGGGAGGAGTGTTAGAGTTGGTGGGCAGGGCTCTGTCGTACGTATCCCATGATGCGGGAGGAGGGTTAGAGTTGGTGGGCGGGGCTCTGTCGTGCGTATTCCATGGTCTTAGAGTTGGTGGGCGGGGCTCTGTCGTATCCCATGGTCTCTGTCTTGCGTGCCATGGTCGGCTGCTTAGTGAATTGTTGGTGGGTGGGGCTCTGTGAGTTGGTGGGCGTGGCTCTGTCTTGCGTGTGTCTTGCTTGCCATGGACTTAGTGAATTATATATATAGATTCTGACAATTCTTCGGACAAAGCATTTATAGATATGAATATACAAAGGCATCTTTAGCAATTAACTGATAGCATGCAAATTATAGGCAAGTACATTTACTTAAATGGTAAGGTAAGATGATCCAAACAAGAATAAAGGAATACAGGAGACGAGATTTACAGTCAGATTTCGCTTCCTAGAGAAGTGTCTGCATACTTTATCCAGATAGACTAAAGTCAGCATGAAGCTCCTTTGTTATTTTATTAATCTTACAGCATCCTTTCAAGGATACGTTCAACAGAGCTGCATCCGTTAGAACAATATTTTTTTTCTTTTCACAGTTAGAAAAACCTAGCGAACCTAACAGTCCAATATGCTATAAAGTTATTAAAAGATTATCTCCAACAGTACACCTGGTCTTATCCCCAAAGACGTGCTTATTTGGTGATTCTGATTTGGGCCTGTGTGAATGTGGTGTTGGTGGGTGGATGAGCACACCATGTGTTCAGAGTGTGTGTGACTGCCACGGTGTTCAGAGCTGAATCCTGCCCTGCACCTTCAGTCTCTCACTGTAATGCCTGCAATAACTGGCAGCAGTTTGAATATAGAATGAAATTGGGAGAAGGGAAAGAGAAGGTCAAAATCAAGAATCAAGAAAAACAAGCTCAGGGAGCAAAACCAAAAAGTCGGGGGTGTTGCAAGAAAATCGAAAACAGTTCTAAATCTGTGCCAAATATGCAAGTCAAAGATCAGAAGAATGGTTCTAAGAAGTAATCAGTCAGTCAGTCATTATCTAACCCACTATATCCTAACACAGGGTCATGGGGGTCTGCTGGAGCCAATCCCAGCCAACAAGGCAGGAACCAATCCCTGGGCAGGACGCCAGCCCACCACAGGGCACTCACACCCACACACCAAGCACACACTAGGGACAATTTAGGACTCCCAATGCACCTAACCTGCATGTCTTTGGACTATTGGAGGAAACCAGATCACCCGGAGGAAACCCATGGAGTCACAGTGAGAACATGCAAACTCCACCCAGGGAGGACCCGAACCCAGGTCTCCTAACTGCGAGGCAGCAGCGCTACCACCGTGCCGCCAAGAAGTAATCAAATATAACAAAAAAAAATTAAAAGTAGGTGTAAGTTATCCATAAATGTAGTTAATCCAGAAGGTGCATGACACTGACCTTTTGAATCACCACACTACTGATGTCATGTGTCACATGTTCCTGGTCATCCTGCCTTGGTGCAGTGGTGCCTACCAGTAAAAAAAATGGCATCATAATTTACTTTTAATTAAGTTAAGAACACACTAAATTAGAAAATAAATGTAATCATTAGATTCCTTGATGTTAAAAAAACCCAAACTGGTATCTCAACTATCTTTCAGTCCAAGGATAAGTTAAAAAAAAATATTACAAACTCCAGAACAGGACACTCACAGCCCTGAAATGGATTAGACAAATCTGAGAATATTTTATGTTAAATGCCATTAGAATTAGCAAAATTATATTAACAACCAAGCTCAAATGGATGCAATGTATATGTTATACAGTTTATTACGTTTTTTTAAAGTTTTGTTAAGCATCTGGGCAGAGTTTTAATTAAATTAAAGTGCTCTGCTTTATCATAGAACCAATAATGAGAAACAGCTAGATGTATATTTCACGAGAAAGAAGATTAAATGTGAGACAGGAAGAACTGCTTGGAGCTAATAAAACAATCTTACCTCACCCTCCATGCATCTCCCAGAGTATGGCTGTAAACCTCACGTTCAGGAAATCGTGGGCCGTATCTGAGAGTCACCAATGTGTGCTTTACTTATGGCTCCCTTTGTGAGATTCAATGTCTGAGTCCACCACTTCATGACTCCAATTCCTGGGTGGGGAGAATATTTAATTTACAAAGTTATTGTGTGGCTAGAAAACGACATCCCTCATGCAGCATGGGGTTAAATTTTAATTGCTTTCATTTAAATAGCTTGGTGTGCAATGTAGGTGGTTTCAGCAGTTCAGCATTTGGCACCCCCACACACAAAAATATCAAAACATCACAACATGCTGCTAGGAGCAGTTTGGCAGGAATCCATAAACACACACCTTTTCTCCTCCTTTTGTTGTGGCACCTTTCGACTTTTTGTAAATCCTGCACCAAATACTATGGTCACGTCACTTCTGAGTAATACTGACAACAATGAGCTCTTTTTAATTTTAGAATCTTCCTGATATCCACCGTCAAGACACTTGTATTGAATGTTTGCACACACTGCCTACATTAATAACATTATCTGCATGTTACCATGCATCACTGGCAGATTCTCATTTAGATTTTGGACAGTTTCAACACTCAGGTCCCATCCTACAAATCCTTGTTTCCTCTGTTAAGTTAATTCACATTCTTAATTTGAATCACTTTATTGTAACATTTGGAGCAGTTGTCATATTCATTGCTCTATACATTTGCTTTTCTTCATTCATTTATTTTCATAACTTTTTATCATGGGAGAGTCCATTGGAGTCTTTCGTAGCAGTAATGGATGCAAGGCAGTAACAGATCCTGCATTGGGCTTCAGACCACAACAGGGCACACAGTGCCAGTTTAAAGTTACGGTGTGAGCACAAAAGCATAGCTGATCCCAAATACAAACAAGGAGTTAGAAATGATACATAAAAATACGTCTTATTGCAAAGTGAAGGTAATGATGGAGGAAGAATAAAAACAAAAACAGTAAAAAGGATAAAATAACAAAACTGATGTGCTCTCATGGCTTACGTATACAATTGACTACCACATGAGGCAATTTCTCTCACACTCACAATAAAGTACAGTACTCGTTTTCTCCCATTTAGAACCATTCTCTTTTTTCAGACATGGGCTCTTAGGGACATCTTCAGGACTCCTGGAAGGTAATCAGTAAAACTCATCAGCGTCAGGTGGCTCTGTCATTAACTCCTTCTTTCTTTCTGCCCATAAAATGGAAATTGAATGACCAGGTGACTACTGATGTCACTTTTGTCCTCTGGCCTAGAAGTCCCAACTCTTCTGCCTCAGATGATATCTAAGGCCAATCATACATGGAAGTCCGCGTTCGGGCTTGAATCCACATTTGCTCCAGGAGCATTTTCATATTATGGAAACTTGTTCCTGGGTTTACCACCATGATACCCCAACTCGTCACTTTCTTTTCTGCCCTCTCTTTAACCTACCAGTTAAATCCTTGCCTCTGAAGTTCCTTCCAATTCCAAGCTCATAGAACTGTTAGGAAAGTGGTGGCTGTATACCACTATGCTGAGACACCTTCTGGGGTAAACTACGCAGCCATTTTTGGGGTCATTTGTGCTATGCAGAAGCCTTAGAGTCATAAATGAGGAACTTCCTCTAGTATCCCCAGATTATCATGATCAGCGACTCTATTTACTCGATTTCTGTCTTTTTTAGTCAGCTCAGCCTAAATTCTGTGGGGCTAAGACCTTCTGTGTGAAAAACAGAGGGTTGCTGGCCCAAGCTGACTCCAGCCTGTCATTGACTGGTTACAGCATAGCTAGTGGCAGATCATTACGCTGGAATATTTCAGCCCTGGACACCTGAGTGGACTGACATTTGAGAACTGAGATTTTGGCATTTTGGCTTTTTTCTTTGGATTTGTTTTTATTTACATTTTTTTATTTTGTCTGTTGGTAATTAGTGTTATGTTTTGCCCAGGGTACATTCCTTGGCTTATATTTTTTGTTCTTTACATTCATTTTTTTCAATTTGAAATATTTAGTAAAGGTTATTTGTGTTAATATTGTTCTGTTCATTAATCATTTAGTCAATTTGCTTAATGTACTATTGTTTTGTCATGTTTAAAAATATTTATGTACTGTTTCATTAAATGTCTGTGTGTTCCCAGTATTTTGTTGGTGTTTCCCAAAGAGGTGAGGTCACTTGTCCATCACAGGCGAGAGACTGCCCCCAGCGCTATAAAGTTTGATGGGTAATTCAGTCCCTTGCTGTGCATTGAATGTGATTTGATGGGTTGTCAGGTTCTCTCTTAGGCCTAATGCATATGTACCCAAGTATTTTTTAAAACATAGATAGATAGATAGATAGATAGATAGATAGATAGATAGATAGATAGATAGATAGATAGATAGATAGATAGATAGATAGATAGATAGATACTTTATTAATCCCAATGGGAAATTCACATTCTTCAGCAGCAGCATACTGATACAATAAATAATATTAAATTAAAGAATGATAATAATACAGGTGAAAAAAAACAGACAATAACTATGTATAATGTTAAATATTAACGTTTACCCCCCCTGGTGGAATTAAAGAGTCGCATAGTTTGGGGGAGGAACGATCTCCTCAATCTGTCAGTGGAGCAGGACAGTGACAGCAGTCTGTCGCTGAAGCTGCTCTTCTGTCTGGAGATGACATTATTTAGTGGATGCAGTGGATTCTCCATAATTGATAGGAGCCTGCTGAGCGCCCTTCGCTCTGCCACAGATGTTAAACTGTCCAGCTCCATGCCAACAATAGAGCCTGCCTTCCTCACCAGTTTGTCCAGGCGTGAGGCGTCTTTCCTCTTAATGCTGCCTCCCCAGCACACCACTGCGTAGAAGAGGGCGCTCGCCACAACTGTTTGATAGAACATCTGCAGCATCTTATTGCAGATGTTGAAGGAAGCCAGCCTTCTAAGGAAGTATAACCGGCTTTGTCCTTTCTTGCACAGCGCATCAGTATTGGCAGTCCAGTCTAATTTATCATCCAGCTGCACTCCCAGATATTTATAGGTCTGCACCATCTGCACACAGTCACCTTTGATGATCACTGGGTCTATGAGGGGTCTGGGCCTCCTAAAATCCACCACCAGCTCCTTGGTTTTGCTGGTGTTCAGGTGTAGGTGGTTTGAGTCGGACCATTTAACAAAGTCATTGATTAGGTCCCTATACTCCTCCTCCAGCCCATTCCTGATACAGCCCACGATAGCAGTGTCATCAGCGAACTTTTGCACATGGCAGGACTCCGAGTTGTATTGGAAGTCCGATGTATATAGGCTGAACAGGACCGGAGAAAGTACAGTCCCCTGTGGCGCTCCTGTGTTGCTGACCACAATGTCAGACGTGCAGTTCCCAAGACGCACATACTGAGGTATAAACATAGCTTTTTGTACACGTTTCTTGCCTTTCGTCAGCATGCAAACTGCATTTTAGGTCCCTGAAAATGGAAGTTTTGAAAAACTCCTGCTAGGGTGAAGATGTTTAGAAAATCCATCTCCATGTTTACGTATATTCAGGGAAAACAGAGTTTTTGGCTTGTAATGCCAGAGTGTGTGCCAGTATCTTCTTTTCTTGACGTCAGACTGTGTACTATTATCAATTTTGTGCAATGGCAGGCATAGCTAAAGTAGTGCTGGTATTAGCCTTATTAAAGGGACTTTTTACATGTTTACATTTAAATGTACAATAACTTTATCACTATTTTGAGCAACAGAGGCGACAGAATGTGCTATGGAGGTCACTGCTACATCGAACACTCCGAAAACACAGACCCAGCTGCCGACATTGCCTGTTTTGGACAATACCTGGTTGGACCTCTAGTTGGTGGGATAACTTTGAGAATGAAGTGGTTGTTGCTAAAGAATGGCAAGAGAATTTCCGTTTGTCAAGGACATTGTCTTTGAGTGAGCTGCTTCGCCCGCAAAATCACAGAGTAGATAACTGTAATGAGATCACTTGTCAGTGTTGTCAAAAAAGTTGTCTGCACATTCTACTATTTAGCAGAAGAGGGAGATTAGGCAAGACGGCAAACATCTTTAGGTTGTCAAGACAGATAGTTTCTAAAATAGTAAGGCAAGTGTGTGAATCAATTACAGTCCACTTGGGCTTGTGTATATACAATTACCTGACGCTGAGTCCAAAGTAGAGGGACTTGTAGCAGGATTTCACTAAGCCCACAGAATCCCTCAGTATAGCGGTGCTGTGGATGGGACTCATGTAGAAATAATGCTGCCATCCACAAATTCCATGGATAATTGAACAGAAAGAGGAGGTTTTCTTTGAACATACAAGCCACCTGTGATTACATGCGTTCATTTTTTGATATTGTAGTGAAATAGCGAGGTAGTGTTCATGACACCCATTTTTGCATGATGAACACATAAAAAAGTGTGATGGACATTAATCTAAATGACATTCCCTTTGTTATCTATGCCTGTTTTGTGCACTTGACAGCAGAGTTTTGCATTCTCATGTGGATGGAGATTTATTTAAAAACGGTACACATATGGACAGGATTTTTTTTTTAAAACACCCAGGTATGTGTGGATTATAGGCCTTAGGTAATCGCTTTTCTTGGATTTACTGGTTTTTTTTTTTTCATTTTCTCGCACTGTTTTATAGATTTCGTTTTGCCTTTTAGGCAATTCATTTTTGCCTTTTCAGTGTTTTTTTCAATTTTTTTTGTTAGTAAATCTTTAATTAAATAAAAATATTTCTTTTGGTCTTGTTTCTAACTGCAGCCAGGGTTTTTATGAGTCTTCCTTTGCAGAGATGGTCTTTAAGCTTTAGACACTCTTTGCTATACCTTTTTGAATTTAAAAGCCTTACCTCCATTTTGAGGCCTAATGAGGTCTATAGCTTCCTGTTTTCCTGGAGCCAGGATTGCCTTGGGTGAGACCTGTTTTGTGGGGCATTTATGAAGGCCTCACCTTTCACTGTTTTGTGGAGCCAGGGAATTCATAACAATTGGATTAATAATGTCTAATTTTGTAAGTTTCCTTTAGCTTCTGCTTTCTTTGTAACATCTTAAGGTTTCTTAAGATTTGAAATCAAGTTATTTATTTATTTAATTTGAGTTACTTCCACATGTAAATCTTTTAGTTCCTTTCAGATTTTAATTTGCCTTTGCATTACTATTTACATTTTTGTCCCAATTTTGTATTTCTCTACTTTAACATTTTGACCTTGTTCTGTGTTGTCTTTACCTTATTATCATTATTATTATTTTGTTAACACTTAAATAGTAAAAAGTTATATTTCGTGTTTATTTATTTGTTGTGTTCTACATATATGTCTGCACTGGAGGAGCTGCTTTTAATCTCATTGTTCATGTGTATAGTGACAATAAATGTATTTCTATTCTATTCTATTCTATTCTATTGTTTTAGTAGATTCTCTCCTTACATTTTCGGTTAATTCATAATAATAAGAAGCTTACACACAAACACCTCCACTTATATGGCCAAATTAGAGTAACCAGTTACCCAAACAGTTAAGTCTTTGTGAGATGGAAGGAAAACTGAGAGAGAAGCTTACATAAACACAAGGAGAATGTGCAAACGCCACCTAGGCTGTTTATTCTAATTTTATTACTTACTACTTTGACTGATCTTTTGGTGAAGTATTGCATGAGGCTGCTTCACAACTTTCAAAGTTTGGGTTTAAATCCGGGCTCTGGTTCTATCTGTGTGGCACTTGCACATTTTGTCTGTCTTTGAGTTTTCGACTTTGATTTTGGTTTCTCCTGTCATTTCAAAGACATGCACTTAGGTGGTCTGTCAACTCCAAATAGCCGCTGTATGTATTGTACCGATGTCCTGTCTAATCTTTGTTACACCCTTGCACTCAGTGCTGCCAGGATATACTCTGGCTCCATTTGACTCTTTATTAGAAGAGATGGTTTCGCAAACAAAATGAAGAGACTATCTAGACAGTCTATCATTTTAAACTGTACTCTTGAGACCTTTGGCTACTAGAGACATGCAAACAACATGCTTGACCATCTCCAGTAATGTTCACTCCTCTGCAGATTACACCACTACTCTTTGTAAACATAAAAAAGACTGTGCACAGTACAGTATATGTGAAGCAACTTGCTGTTCAGTCTGAGCTTAACCTCCCCCATGTTTCAGCTCCCAAAAGGCCTTCTTACAGGGAATTTCTGTGCCTTGTAAAATACAACTTAATCAGTTAAACAGTAATGAGGAACACATGTGAATATTGTACGATTAATTATCGCAGCACTGCATAATAAAATTAATGTTCTCTCAAATGATTAAGCCAGCAGTGGTTAAGCGATATTAGAGGCACATAAAAGGTAACTGTGTCTCTGTTTAACACACATTTTTTTGCAATCACTAATTAATACATTTTTAAAATGTTTTTTAGATGATGACTTTAATGGCACTCAACATGTCTGAAATGCTTAAACCTTAATTAAAAATTTTCTTGCTGTTGGGGAAGTTATAGTTGATTTTATAAGATTTCTGAAATAACAACTTGTTCAGGTCAATTTACCGTTTTGCTAATTCCACATCTTTTTGGAATGTTGGCTGATGGCATGATGCCCATCGGGCTGTTGTCTACACCCCTATGACAGCATGGCCATGTCTATTAATCCCGATGCCTTTTTCAACATAGAGAAGAGAACCTTCATTACTTTTCTGCCCGTAGGCAGTTCTTGTCAAACAGTGCCAACTCCAACTTTTTGTTTACTGCATAGTTCTTTGACACTCTGGTACATTCCATTGTCCTTAATATTGTCCAGTAGCATCATTCCCTGTCTTCACTATGATCCCCCACCTCCCCAAATGTCCAACTTCCCTTCAATAATTTCTCTGTTATGCCTAGGTCCGTGTCTCATCCATCTCCTCTGTCTCATTTAAATTGTTCTAATCAATGACAGTTTCTTTTCCTACTCTTCTCAGTTCCTCTTCATTACTCACTCCTTCTGCCAAGCATATTGTCTTAATTCTTCCCCAAAACCACATCTCACATGTTTCCAAACATTTAATATCTAGTTTTTCCAAGTGTCTGCTCCATAAAGTAAAACAGTTTACACTAGTGGTTCTATCATTCATAAGTTCAGTTCTCTTTTCAGTCATTGGTGAAGAAGACTTTCCGTTGTGTTTTTTTATTTTTTGTAATCAATTTTTTATTGATGTCATTAAAGAAATAGTAAGGCAGCAAAAAAAAAAGGAAAATACATTTTCATGTATACAGTAGATTTGAAGACCCACCCTAAAGCCCACCCCACCCTGGAGCTATTTGAGAAAGTGGATATTAAATTAGAACTGATGGAACACGCAAGTCACTGACAGGACCCAGAGTCCCACATGCCCGGTTGATGAAAGAAATCTAATAGAAAAGTGTCAAAATGAAATCAGGGGTTTGCCGTCAACCATTACTTGATCAGGGAGATAGTGTTTTCTCATTTACTGATAGTACGCACAGGTACCCTTTTAGTCTGTGTGGCTGACAATTCAAATAAAGCAAGGTTATAAATAGAGGACTTCCATACTGAGAAAGTCAAAGATCTGGGATTTTTCCATTGGGAAGCTATTAGACTGTTGGCTTCTATTGTGGCCAATGAGATAATGAACTGGCAGTGAAAAGAAAAAGAGAGTTTAGAGAAATTAAGCGAAGTACAGTAGTAGTAGAGCAAGGGATAGAGATAGATAAGATGGAGGAGAGGGCCTTAGCAATTGAAGCCCAAATAACAGCAACAGTGGGACATACCCAGAATGTGTGGAGAAAAGAGCCGTGTACTGTACAATAAATTAAGGGTGCACTGCTGGCAGAGTGAATCAGGGGCTAAGCCCATCAGGAAACACTTCCTAGGGTAATAATAAACTCTATGGTTAATTTTATATTGGATGTGTTGGTGGTTAGAGTTCCTAGAGGAATTTTTAATGTTTTTAAAAATTGTGTTCCAAAACAATGGTGTTAATAGGGTAATTTGAGTGACTGGGGTAGGTGTAGTTATGAAATCATGAAGGTGGACATACAAAGAAGAAATGCATTTAGTGGAACATGAGGGCAAGAAAAAGTAGTCAAATAATGGGTGGTTGGGAGCAGGCAGAAAAGCTTACTTCCCGTGTCCTGAGAACAAATTTAACCTATAAACAGAAAAAAGAGGAGGGAGGAATAGAATATTTGTCTTTCAGAAAGTGAATAGAGGAAAGTCTGGTCCCATTAAACAGTTTGCCAAGTGTGCTGATACTATGTGAAGCCCAAAGTGGGAAAAAGATGTGTGTTTCCCCAATGTTGAAAGAACTATTGTGAAACAGTGGTGTGAGGGAGTGCCGGTGTGGTGTGGAGCGAAGGTGCATTTCTACTTGGTGCCAAACACGCAGAACATAATTTATAAGAGGATTACATTTATCTGCTCCATTTTTTGTTTTAAATCCGATAAATGGTAGGTGTTGCAGAGATTGGTTGGGAGCAAGGTTTGTTTCTATTAAGTAGCCAGGATGAAAGGGTATGTGGGGGGTTTAGACATAGGGATAATGGGTGAATAACATATGCCCAGTTGTACATTTCAAAATCTGGAAGGGAGATTCCTCTGCCTAGCTTGGCTTAAATCAAAATGGAGTGTTTGATGATACTTCACCTCTCTATAACAAAGAGCTGATAGCTGATCTGACCTGGATCCAAAAGGAGAAAGATTGGAGGAAGAGGGATGATTGAGCTGACATAGTTTAAACACGGGAGAATATTAATTTTAATGATTGCCAAACAAGTTTCAAAGGAGAGAGAGAGGTTATTCCAGGAGTGCATTGATTGTTTTACTTCATTAAACATGGTGTGGATTTTTGCCTGTATAATATCAGTAATGGAAAGAGTAATGGTGATTCCTACATATTTGAAAGAGTTAATTGGAATGAAAGATGGAAAAGAGGGAGACTGACAGACTTGATTTATAGGCAGCAGTGGAGATTTGCTCCAGTTGATTTTATAGCCCGATAAGTCTTTGTATGTACGAAATAATGTTAATAAGTGAAGAATGTCAGAAGGGGTGTTTGCTCGAAACAGAAGAAAGTCGTCAGCATGCTGTCAGCTGTGTAATGAGATTCCACGAAACCGGACTGGTCAGAGTGGATCAGTTTCAAAATCACAGATTTGAGTTGGATAGCCAAAACTTTGGCTAATACCTTAGCATCTGAGTTTAAGAGTGATAAGGGATGGTAGCTTGAGCACAGTGTGGGATCTTTGCTCTGTTTGAGAAGGAGCAATATAATGGAGGAATTTATATTGGAGTGTAGGTTTGATGTTGATCATTTGAAACAGCGATCTTGATACTTGTGGCCAAAATGGAGAATATACTTCTGGCTATATACCATCGGAGTTTTGATTTCTTCAGCTGAGTCTGGTTCTGCCAAACTGGCCGCATCAGTGTGTGTGTGTTTTGACAAATCAATTATTTTTTATAAATCATTTGACGACAAGGTTTGGAAGTGAAAAGTTCAGAATAAAAGTAAAGGATAGTCATTAATTTCCAAGGGCTGGTTAGTGATATTACCAGATTTCGACTTAACTTGGGAAATAGAGGTCACATCTGCGTAGTCTAAGGGCTAACAGCTTGCTCGGCTTAGCACCGGAGAGATAGTAACTGGGTGGTATGGAATGAAATTTAACCTCTGCATGCCACATAAGGAGGTCATTTAACTCTGCTCTGGTTTGTGTAATTTTTAGTGCGTGTGCTGGATCAGAGATACATTTTCCATAGTGTTCAAATGGTTCTCCAGGTCATTAATATTCCTGCGTGCCGTACATGCTATATTGGATGCAAAAGCAATAGTCAGATCTCAGATATGCCCATCTTATTGCAAGATAGTAAATCAGCCATACTTGAATGTTTGCAAGTGGAATAAAGAGACATCACATTCCTGGAAAGGAGTCAATAATCACAAAAGATGTGAACAGGTTGGAGTCCAGTACAGACAAAAAAGATGGTGGTTTTAAAGCTGACTGGAACTCCATGACAGGAAGTGACATCATCTCTGGGCCCAGAACTGTAAGTGATGTCGTTGTGCCCGGGCCGGAAGTGACGTCATTGAGGCCAGAACTGGAAGTGACGTCATCAGGGCCAGGCAGAATTTTCTGTAACTGGTCTGTAGAGGAGTAAGAGAAGAGTTAGCGCACTCCGCCACCCCATGGTTTGGCATGGAATTACTCTCATTCAGGCCCTTTAGCTGCCTCCCATGCGTCACATGTATGACACTGGGTATAATGTAGAGAATAGGTCCAGAATCTCACAACCCCTGACCCCCCAGAATTAAACTAACAGAAAATACGCAAATAACTAAACCAAGGTCTCTTAAACAGGAAATGAAAAGACACCAACAGGTTCTGCCTATAAATGGGCATGCACAAAGAGCTCAGCCAACAACCCCACCATGACCCCATCCTCCACAACACAATGGCCAATATGGCAAAAAGTCAAGAAAACTTATCTGAAGACAAATCAAACACATAAACAGATATTAAACAGCTGTGGGATTAGAGAAACCCCCAGTATATGGAGCTCTGGTGCTGGAGTACAGCAGATTAGCGTTCCAATTCCACCCACCCCTACAGCTCCTATCCATGACAAATGAGTTTTAAACAGCCAATAAAGCTAAGGAAATGTACACTGGTATACATCCATACTTATATACTTAACATACAGTACTTACTGTACATTTACATATATAAAACAGACAAACATGTGCGCAAAAGCAGCTAGCAATACGTTTGTGAAAAAACAAATAGCCAAAGTGAATAGCCAACATGAATCAATGTTTTAATTAAACAGTACCGGAATAGCTCACATGAAACAATCAAAGTGACCAAGTACCAAGATGACTAGATTGTGTCCAGGGAATTGAGTGCTTATTGAGGGTCAGTGAATAGCTGTTGCCCTCCCTGAAAGGAAATCTGAAACTTCACTGCATATATCAAGTACACAGGGGATGCCAAGCTGCCGAACCTTTCCGATCACCGAACACATGGCCATGTGTGATTGTGTGGTGTGGGTTGAGTAATTGGTGAAAAAGTGAACCTTTTGTCCTTGATAGGTGATGTTTGAAGTTTGAGTAATGGAGTGTCTTTATTATAATAGGACGTGGACGTGTGCTGCCACTGTCCCTTGTATGTATTCTATGCGCCCACATATCTTCCAGCACATACTACACGGGCCACTGTTTTTCCAGAAAGCCGAGCATATTTCCATCTTCATCATTCTCCAGGACTCCAATAAGTCTGAAATTATCCATTCTTGCTCTATCATCTTGTTCATAAAGTCTTTAATGGAGAAACTGGGTTTCAGCATGAAAGGATCGTGTCTTCCCTTTGTGCTGCTCCACTTGAATGCAGAACCACATAAAAACAGACAAATGCTTCTGTTGTTCATTTCTAATTTCTACAATGTTGGCATGCAGGTCAGACAACTGAATCATTCTGAATGTTATCCAATGCCATGCAGTCTTCCATTGATGTTCTCTGGGCTTTCTACACTGGGCTTGCACTGAATGATGTTGAACTGAACGACCCATAAGAGATCAGCAGCTATTCAGAGAGGTATGTTGTGGTTTTGATGAAAAATTTGTGAGGATAATCTGTAGAAAAACGGATAGTTGTGGGGTTGGGTTGTGGAGCACCTTTGGAACACAGCCATACTCTGCCGAGCATTATGTGATCCCCTGACTTTTCTATTGTTGAACACGTCTTGGGCCATTGCAAGATATTTAAATTGATGCACTTCTTCCAGTTTCTTTGCATTAACTCCTGCTTGCAATCTACTCTGTTTAACATTGGTCTTGTTTATGCTAAATTCCATTGCAAAGTTCTCTGGTTCTCTATAGTTTGTAGCCCAATTCTTGTGCTTGCTACCACTTGGTCATCTGCAAATTTCATATTTTCACCATTTGTCCAAAACCTTTTTTTTTTTCTTATTTCTGCCACAATGATGCATGAAAAGAGAGCAGACTCCAAAAATAATAAAAGCACAGACCTACTCTTACTTCAGGTTTGGGTCCACTAGATAGGCCTAAATGACAAGGCCTGCAGAGGCCCAAGATTGGGGCAAAGGCTTCAAAGGTTTAACATACACACAGAAGATGAGAGGGAAGCCACACACCTCTGGTTCCAAGGGATGCAAAAACGAAGTTTCTTTATATTTAAAAATGTATTTATATAAATTGAAATAGCAAAAATACAAGGCAAGAAAAAGGTCAAAATATGCTTTGCCTAAGATACAAAAACCCAAACCAAATCAGAAACTAACAGAGAATACCTTATAGTGAATGCAGGTGTCAAAACTTGGAAAATCTAAACATAAAGCAAAATTGAAAAACAGGAATCAATAGTTGCAAAACATAATGCCAAAGCTTTCCCTTAAATACTAGCTAGGGCATCACCCCGGCTGCCTGATGAGGTGGCTTCACCTCCCGTTGCTGAACATAAAGGAGGCAGGGCAGACTAATAAAACTATATAAATTATTAACATAATACAAAATTACAAAATAATTGAATATAATACAAAGACAAAACAGTTACAAAACCAGTACTCATAACATAACATTAAAAATAAAGTTTGAAAGGTAACAAAAATATTACATAAGCAAAGAACTTTCAAGGGACGACGGCTGAACTTACAGTAAGACCTTTATTGATATATGTATCACTATTCTGTAGTGCTCCTCTCTCAGCTGCTATTGCATAAACATTGAAAAGTCACTGGTGGGATAAGAAAATTTTACTTCTCTTTCAACGATACTATGGTCTGTTATTTCTTCACCAAGTCTCACTCTTAGTGTCTGTCCCAAATACATTGCTGATATCAGTCTGCAATCTCTGAGGTTATATGCAGACTCTAAACTGCCCCGATGTGAGTCCGTTCCTGTGTATGCTGGTGTGCTGTTAAGGGTTGGTTCCTGCCTTGAACCTACTGCTTTGGGAGCTGCCTCCAGCTCCCTATGACCCTGTACTGGAATAAGAGTAGCAAAAAATGCATAGGTGGATAGAAACCAAAATGTATTGTTCAGCTGAATAGCTTATTTTTGCCATTTTTTTTATAAGATATACAACAGTACTAAACTGTTAGTTCTTGCACTTATAAATGCTATAAAGCTCCTTAAAAGGGAACTGAGATACTGAGTTGATGAAATTGTGTTGCTTGACTAGCAATTGAAAGAAACTCTTTTTATTTGTGTATGGTTTTAACTCTGCATATACAGTAAGTACAATTTAAAAGCTGTAAATAATATACCAACCTGGAAAAGTGCATGTTTATTTTATTTCTCACTGTCTGTTCTTGTTTCCATCTATGTTACGTTTGCTCCCTTTAGTCTGCAGAGTCCAGTCACTTCAGTACACATGAATGAATAAATTCAAACTGAATATTTATAAAGCTGCAGCATGTTTACACTAAGGTGAAGGTCTTCCACTTTATTTACTTGTGTACCTTTTTATAGTGTTACCTACAGCATGAAAATGTTTGCTGGAAAGCACAAAAGGTCTTGCAGATTTCCTTCTTCTTTCTTATTGTTTTGTCAACATTCAACACTTATTGCTTTTGAAAAAGCTGCAGTGTAATCAGGTTTAAATACTGAGTGTACATAAATACGCAGCAGTGCCTGAAGCTTTAATTTAGCTTAGTGCAATTTTGTATATCATTTACAGTGAAAAAATCACAATTAACCAGAGCTTGCAAGCCTAAAGAGTCAATTTATGAACACTGGGAATCTCGAGTAAAATATCAAAAATGTACATGTTTATTTTATTTTATTAATATATATACAATATAGAATCTTTTGCAGAATTTCTGTATGTAAACGGGGACTCTTTACATGTTTATTTCTCAAATAACACTGTGTATGCCGCAGATGTGCTATAAGAGCCTCATGTGTACACTATATGCCAGCAACAAATGCAAATGTGTAAATGAGAGGTAATGGAAATGTCTTTTTATCACAAAAACCACAGTAATTGTAACATGCTTTATCAACACCATCGCTTTAGCAACATTAACCTGTAGCAAATAAATAGGAAACTAGTTGACATCCTTCTGCAAGGAAATTCGTTTTTTCCATGTTTAGTTTTTGCTTGCACATTTCATATTGCCACATCAGTTCCTCATTATTTATTTAAACACTTCCTCTGTATGTGTTTATAAGAATTTCAACAATTTACTAAATAATTGACTTACTTTCTGAAAACTATTTCATCCTGAATTTTTATTACCATTTACATCTATTTAGGTTTGTTGCTTTGCACCTGTTAATTTGTACTATGTTTTCCATGTGTTCAGTCAGTCATTATCCAACCCGCTATATCCTAACACAGGGTCACGGGGGTCTGCTGGAGCCAATCCCAGCCAACACAGGGTGCTAGGCAGGAACAAACCCCGGGCAGGGTGCCAGCCCACCGCCCATGTGTTCGTTATTCCTGTATTTTTATTTTTATGATAAAGGTGTGATTTTCTCTATCTATCTATCTATCTATCTATCTATCTATCTATCTATCTATCTATCTATCTATCTATCTATCTATCTATCTATCTATCTATCTATCTATCTATCATAAGAAGTAAAGACAAAGGTGAGATGATAAAGGGATGGGGGAATCTTACGGGGAACCCCATATGCAGTATATGTGGTTAAAAATATTCTTTTCAGACGCGAGTCTCCATGTAAACTGTTGCTAGATGGTGGTGGAATCACGTAAGAGGAAGACAAGGCGGAAGGGGACCGGATCATCAGTTGCTGTCCGATTGCCTGTCATTGAATCTGTTTAAGAGAAGGGAGGAAAAGCATTAGACAACAGGGCCAACTCTTGACCCAGAGTAGGATTACCACTTGATCTGTTACAGTATATAGTCGCACAAACTATAGCAGGAAATATTGCTAAACAAACAGGAGTTTGCATAAATTCTGCACAAATTTTTACTCTCAGGTATTAAAATAGTAGTACAAACTAGACACAACTGAACTCTAAAGCTAATGAGCAGGGTATAGTGATAGGGTAGGAAGAGTAAAAAAGCACTTCAGAGATAAAAAGGGTAAACTGATACATTCCGGGTCGCGCTTTCTAGGCTAGCAAACCAGTTTAGAATCAATTTTTTTTAAATAATTACAATTAAACATAATATATTTAGAACTATGTGAGATGTGCTCATTAAAATAGGAAAATACTTATTTTTTAGTTTTAGATTTGTATTAAATAATGTTATTAAAGAATTATTTGTTTAAGCGTAACATTAAGTATTTCATTTTCATCACTGCTTTTTTCCCCTGTGTAGATAAAAAGCCCTAAACTGTTTTTGCAGGATGTTAAAAGTAAATGACAAAAAGCTGCCAAAAACATTTTCAATGAGCACTGATGACCAAATGCGGTAGCCTTGGGTTGCTTTCACTGCACCACAAATGCACTTTTGGAAGCCTTTTACTTACAGGTCCTCTCCACAGAAGTACTTCTCTTGACATTTAAAGCACATTCTGAGAGCTGGAGATTTGAATCCATTACAACCCCTAATATTTGGGTGTATTTTTAGAGCTGTTTAATGCTTTCAGCTATGTTTGGCAGCACTTCAGTTTGTCATGTATAGCGGCAGATATTTGGGATATCCAGAAAACCCTAAATTTGCACTTTGGGCCTCAACATCTTGAATTAGACCTTTCTTTCATGCTTAAAGATCAAAGCACTTCAAATTAAAAACCTGATAATATCTGTTTTTACACTTGAATCACCAGTATTGTGGAAAAAAGGAATTTAAAAAATATTTTCAATTTGTTTCAGAAATATAATATGGCTATGGCTTTGAGCAGGCAGCAGGCGCTCCTTTTCACAAATACACTGCTGGCTTTTGGAAATGTCCAGACATTTATATAAAGTAACACTTTATGTTAGCCGTGGAACATCTGAAGCCATTACTGCTCTAAATTTGGAGTTTTTATTGGTCCGAAGCAGAAATAGTAAATGTCCAACTTATAGGGAACACTGGAGTAAATACCAAACTAATTTTTGGTTCTGTGTTAAATGCTAACTTGGAAACAACATAAACAGTTACAGCAACCCTGGACAACTAAATGGAGGGTTCACAAGTTGATAGCAGAGCAAAATGGTCTCCCGAGGGATATGCTTTTAGAAACAAAATGGTGTGAAACTAAAAAGCTTATCATTTTAACAAGTTTTGGACACACTGAATAAATTTGCACCATGCTGTGTTAGGTCAAGTCCCATTATTTTTACATTTTCATATACTTGCTTTCCACCTCATATATGTATGAATTAAATTGCAGTTTGTTTGAAAATGACTTTAGACAGAATAAAAATCCCGATCGTTTCTCACCATTTTAATAACGTGCCCAAACCAAAGCAGCTTTCAAGAGGCCTACTAGGCACTCTCTTGTTATAATTATTACATTTGTTCACAAATGTACAATTGCAATTGGAATTAACCAAACTCCTCACATTTTATCCTGCTCTTTTTATTAGAATATGTGCTGCTACATCAAGCTCAGTTGGCTGTAGTTGTTCAGCTGAAGATTTGCTGCAGGGGTGATCTTAATATTGATCTAAGCCTTTCTTAAAATATTTAATTTTTTCAATTTTTTTATTAATATTCCACAACTTACTCTAATTGATAGATCTTTACATTTACTTAGACCACAGTGCTTTCTAAAAGTACTAAATTAATAAGAAAACCTTGATTCTTTACCATTCTTTGGATGAAAATGTTGAGGAGTGAGTCCTATGTCCCTCCTTATTATGCAGTTACTAATGCACACAACTTTTGTGTAAAAAATGTTCATACCAATTATATGGGACTTTGCCATTAATCATCCCTTAAGACAACACCCTGTCAGCATTGTTATCGGCACTTACCAGTCCCCCTAGTAAGTGTGAAGTGTTATTTGTTATTTATGAATGCCAAGTTCCAAATGACAACAAGCACTCAGTAGTTTTTAGGTGTCACGCATGACTGAAATGTCCTTCTGCCTGTTTAAATGTTGCAGTAAATCCATTGGACATGGATACTCCGTCACGACTAAATTGTGCAACAGAATTTAATGTAACAATAGCATAGCTCAGGAAAGTTAAGGATAAATCCTTTGACCATCTTTTTGTATTTTCATTTTGGCTTAACTTTCTTTCTTGTTCTTCAGGCTGAGGATTATGGCATTAACAGATCAGTGTTTCCTATCCCTAGCAATACTCTATGGCTCTGCATAGGGAATTTACTGTATATTGCAATGTAAAAATTGTTACTTTAGTTAAATTTACCAAAATGTATTAAAATCTATGACATGGTTTTCAATAACTCTGCATTACAAACTTTATTGTATTTGCCACCAGTTTAAATATCTTTTAAGTGTAATACTCTTATTCTTTGTCATAATTCCATCTATTTCCAAAAGCAATTCTAGTGTTGCATTCACATGCTATCGGAATTTTCAGAGGTCTGAGTTTATAACATTTAACCTGGGTTTACATGAGTTTCTAGTTGGACTATTCAGAGAAATGTAAGATCTCTATTGATGTGTTAGTAGATCTGCAAACAAAATGCATATATCAGCTATATTTTTTAGTGGAAATAAAGAGTAAACTAAATGTATTAAATCTACAGAAACTTTCAGATGACTCTTCCATCACAGGCTGCATTAATAATGGGAATAAATCAGAGTACAGGAAATTCGTGGAGAACTTTATCTTGTGGTGGAGGGACAACAACCAGCAACTCAACATTAGCAAAATTAAAGAACTGCTGGTGGACTTCTGACATGTGTGGAAAGCATACCCCCGGACACAGACAGACAGACACCAGAATGTCCAAAACACTCCTTTATTTTCCTTTGAGCACCACAATGCCTTTCTCCAACACTTTCTTCTTTCTCTCTTTCTCTTTCTCTTCTTCTTTTCCTTTGATCTCCACTCCCCTCCTCACAAGCTTCGTCTCCTTCCTCCCAACTCTGGCTCAGCTTCTGGAGGGAGGCGGTCCCTTTTATGCTGACCCAGATGAGCTCCAGGTGCTCCCCCTGACGACACTTCCTGGTGTGGCGGAAGTGTCGAGAGCCCCTGGAAGCACTCCAGGTGCCCCTGGGAATTCCTCTGGCAAAACATCCTGATGTGGCGGAAGTGCTGCCATCCAGGACTTCACAACCGTCTAGGCAGCCCCTGGCGGTGGCCACGTCCTCCGGTAGGGATAAGCGTCCTAGCTCCGGTCCAGTGGCCCATCAGCAGACCTGGGCGGCTGCCCCCTCGTGGCCCAGGGAAGGTATTGCCCATCACGGGGTCCATCCAGGTGTCCCGGTTGGGTAGTGTTCCCATCTATCTGGGACACATGCCAAGAAGCCTCTGAGACCAGTCACCATTCAGGGGGAGGATGTGGAAGTGGTGCAGAGCTACAAATAACTTGGGGTTAACATTAACAACAAACTAGACTGGTCTGACAACACAGTGACGCTGTACAAGAAGGACCAAAGCAGACTGTACTTCCTAAGGATACTCGGGTCTTTTGATGTGTGCAGCAAGTTGCTGGAAGTGTTATATCAGTCCATAGCAGCCAGTGTGGTGTTCTACGCTGCAGTGTCCACAATGCCTCAATAAACTTATCAGCAACGCCTGCTCCATCACATGGCAAACCCTGGACGCACTGTAAACTGTAGTGGAAAAGAAGATGATGACAAAATTGGATGCCATCATGAAAAATCCCCTCCAGGAGGCGCTGTCTTGGAGCATGTTTAGCCACAGCCTCATTCCTTCAGAGTGTGCTTAGAAGCACCTTTGGGGGTCATTTCTGCCCACCGCTATCAGGCAATGTTTCCACTCTATGTACTCGTTAAGTTAATTTTTATTTAGTTACTAGTCATTTAGCCCGTTACAATAACGGGCGCTAGAACAGTAGTGCATAAACATTAGTAGGAACAGTCTATATTAAATGGCAAGGGACTTTGACCTCATTCTTTTTGTTGGTCGTATTTTTCTTTCTTTCAGCCTTTCTTTTGTTGATGTTTATTTGCTGAGCTGACCGTTCTTCATGGGCTGCCACCGTGTATTGTGTGTCTTTAATTTTCTGTGACAGTAATACTGTCTTGTACGTCCGCTGGCTTGTACGTCCGTAATATACCTTTAATTTTCTCTGGCGGTAATACAGGCGTGCGCGTCGGTAATATGCCTTTAATCTCCTCTGACAGTAATACTGGCTTGTATGTGGCTGTAATATGCGTCACTGTATTGTGTACCTTTAATTTCCTCTCGCAGTAATACTGGTTTGTATTTCCGTAAAACGCCTCTAACTTTCTCTGAAAGTAATTCGCGCATTGCACCGTGCCCCGCGCATGCGCACTTCACCAGAAGACACACACACACGGACACCTGGACGCACATAGGGATTTTATTAAAGAGGATTTATCGATTGATTAATTGTCTGTGTTATCTGTCCTGTGAGTCCATATTCTTGTTTTTTATGTTCTACTGCTGGCTGCATTTCAATTTCCCGATGGGATGAATAGAGTTTATCTAATCTAAATGTGTATCACTTTGATTCAAATGAAACTTGTCAAGAAAAATTGAATTTCTAGTTCACCAGGTTGCATTTTTTATGTTATATAGAATTGACAATGTTGTAGGATTAGCGTTAACATCACAAGTCTGAGAATTCAGGTAACTTGTTTTTTCCATATTGTCTGAGTCTGTGATCCAAATTCATATGCTGTTCGTGTGGAATTTCCCACTCAGAAACTCATATTTACTGTTTGTCCGATAATACATAAATGCAGCATAGGCCTGTGTTTTAATGAATGTTATTTATTTGTTTGTTGGTGTGTTTATTTTAATGGGATCTGGGGGGTATTTTTCGTATGTGGATTAGTCGTTTAGCCGGATGTAATTGTTGATGATTTGGCGTGATCCTGGATCTGTCAGTTTTTCGAAACTCTTGCTGGAAGTGTTGTCATAGCAACACATCCTAATCCTCAAACCTGCTCGGAGCAGGTTTGTTCAATGTAAACAAGGATTAGCTCACACACTTAATCAGCGTCTGTGCGTGGAATTCATTCAGTCATGACTTCGCCGTTCATGAATGTGCGACCAATTGATATCGGTACGCAAATTATAAGAAGAGAATTTGATATAGAGAGGGGTTTGCGTGATCGGCAAGATCCTTTATTGCTCCCAGAGGAAATTCTTTTCGAAAGATACCGCTTTAGCCGAGGGGGAGTATTGTACCTCAAAAATTTATTAGCACCTTATATTCGAAGTCAAACTCGACGAAGTCGGGCTCTCACAACCACACAGACAGTATGCATTGCTTTGAGGTTTTTTGCAAGCGGCACTTTTTTTATATACTGTAGGCGATGCGGAAAATCCATCTAAAAGTGCAGTTTGATAGGCAATTCGTAAAGTCTGTTTGGCTCTGAAGTATTTCCTTCGGGTTTTCATAGTGTTTCCTGGACACCTGCGTGTGCAGACAAAAGAGGCGTTTCATGCCATTGCAGGTAGGCAATACACAGGCAAAAACACCCACAGTTCCATAAAGAATCTCACAATCAGCCTAACATTCTCATTACCCAGGATTTCCAAATGTGATTGGGGCACATGGGACTGATCAGAGTGGAGTTTGATCAAACATTATTTGGAAAATGTACCTCTCCTCCTGATGAATAATCAGACACAGTGTCTTCATCAAATATTTGACCTTTGTCAATATCTCGTTGGTCAGACACAGGTTCTAGGGATATGACATTCCCTGCAACTGACCCAACAAAAAAAGAGGGCTATATGGAACATACCTATAGCACACATGGAGGACAAATATATGCAATGACCATCCTTTACCTGAAATGAAGTGACCACTGCATCCTGCCACTGGTTCTGAGGAGGAGCTTCCCCCTGGAATGCCCTCAGAAACAGGGCGATGGGCATTTTGCTGGAGAGCCAACTCTTCTGCAGGGGTTAGGTCTGGACCGCGTGGACCTCCACCTGTTTTTTGCTTGTCTGCCTTCTTATTAGCTTTAAAATTAATGTTTTTTATATTGTTAACAATTCTTTAGTTATATACCAATATTTACCAGTTTGAAGTATATTCTTGTACTTCACTTTAACCTGTTCCCGTGTTCTCCTTGTGCTCACGTTTGATCCGGAATTATGACATATTAAATAATAATTAATCTGACACATAGGAAATGAAACTCTGCTTTCAGTAAGTACAATGCACACGCATTTAATTTGTCAGCCACTTTTTGCCAGCCGTCTTTTCTGGTTTGGGCTGCTTTTGCAGTGTTACCCCTTGTGCATATTAAATCTTGAAATTCTCCATGTCCTTCGAATAAAAGGTCTTGCTCTACTTGTGTGGGAAAAAAATGTGCCCGTTCTTTCGTCATTTTGTTACAGCCTATCAAAGACTTGCTGATCATGTTTTCTAGACTCAATATATACGGGCTTTTCAATCAGCGTGGGCGCATGCATTCATCTCGGATGATTAGATCCAACTAGACTAATCTACTACACCGCTGCGTTTGAAAAACCGACTTATCCCGGATGAGTTTCACTGGCATTAACTCATCCAAGATGAGGCATCTGATCTCGGATGGTTTAAGCGACGTACAGAAAATACCCCCATGTATTGAAGGCGTAGTTTGTCGGCGTATGTGTTTAAAATATAAGGTTGTTAATTTTAGGGTTTTAATGGTATTAGATAAGTGCTTTAGATAAGTATGAGTAAGTCTGGTACAATTCTGATCTGAGTTTATCTCAGAGGTTGTCGAAATAAACTCGCAGTACAAGATCATCCGTTTGGTGCAGTGCACTATGTGTTTAAATGAACAGAACTTATACCAGCAGCATCAGATGCAGATTACCCTGAACAGGATGCTAGTCCAATGTAAATAAACTACCTTAGACATCTGACAAATAAGAGGTGTCTATTTCAACCATCACGCTTGTTCAGTCAAGCAAGAGTGGCGTCATTAAGATCTTCATCGGTACATGTAGGACTTCAGGAACATTCATGGAGAATGTGGTCCATTGATTGGGTAGGCTCACCACAGGGACATTCAGCGCTTGTTGTGAGGCCCCATCTAAATAGGTTGTCCCTTGTTTTTACCTAGCTCGGTTAAGTGCGACCCTGTCTTTCCTAGAGAGGGATGTTCCATTGGGTAGATGCTCTTCAGTTAGCTAATTGCTCAGCGATAGCAATATCTCACCCAGGTAATTTATAAAAGTTGTCAAAGTTCCTGCTTCAATTTACTTAAATCAAGAGGTCGTACAAGATTCATCTTTTTTGTGCTACTTGGATTCCACCTTGAATGGACTATCTCACAGACACACAGAGCACGATCATGCACGCTCCTAGACTCAGTCACAAATACAGAACACACCAACAAAAGTAAATGAAAGAATACAAAATACTGCAAATTGTTACTGTACAGTAAATTTGGAAAAACATAAAACTACAATATTTCTTCTATTTACAAAGTCCTGCACTGCAATGTGCCCCCATGTGAATAATAATACAAGACAATTTACAATAAACCAACAATTAAATAAACCAAGAAATATGCAGTTTTCAAGCAAGAAAAAAATTCTTTCAAAGTCAGTTTAAGAATAAGTTTGACATTTTTAGAGTCAAATTCTTCACAATCATGATATATATTAATTTGCCACATTGCATTCTAAGGTGAACTATATTTTATAATTTAAAAAAATAACTAGTCTGCTCTTGCTTTTTACAATGCAGCTTTTGGGTACCAGGGACCCAGAATGGATAAAAAGCCTTAAAACTTACCAAATATGTCCACTTTGAGGTAGCAAAAGAAAACAACCGTTCTGTATTTTTGAGGAATGCTTGTGACAACAAAAATACACTGGAAATAATACATTTTGTCACAGATTCTTGGTACAGCTTGTCTCAAGGTAAAGATACATTTCTTCAGGTGCTATGGGTGGAATGACTTCCCCAGTTCACCAAGTTATATTCTGCTTATTATCCTACTTTTGCTTTCACAGTTTTGTTTCTTCAGCGTTATGTTCTACCATGACTCCTAACAAGCCAAAATTATATCATTTTTTCTAAATGGTGCCCATTTTTCACCTGTTACCTTCTGTGTTGTTTTTTTATATAGCACTCTACTGAAGAGCACAAATAAGAGTTTCATTGTAATTTGTACACATTAACAATAAATATTAACTAAACAGATTACGCTGCATTGTATTTTTAATAAAATCCTGTTTTCCAAGACCAAAAAACCTGCATGTCACACTTTCTGTGGCACATGCATGATAAAAAAAAAATCAGAAAATAAAAAAAAGCAGATAAAGCCCATCCATGAGGAAACAGATTGAACCACCAGAAAGCAATTATCAAATTATTGAAAGCATGCTGAATTGTTGTTCTTGAGTATATGGTAATAAAAGAACAACAAGAGGAAAAAAAGAAAAACAAGAGGACAAGGTTTTTGACTGAGTAAGCTCACTGAAACTCACAGATACTAATTAATCTGTACAAGGGGAGAACATACAAACTCCAAGCAGAAACTGACGCTGTGAGAATGCAAGAATAACAGCTCTGTGTTACTTCTTTGCCTATGATTAAACATCTTTGTTAAATTTAAACCCAATTAAAACTAAATGTATGCCTACAATATCTTCAGTTCTTGTCACTTGATGCATATACAATGTGTCTCTCACTAGACCACCAAGGTACATGTACCAGGTGGCAGCAGGCAGTATCTCAGTGGAATAATGAAATAAGCTTCTGTATGGTGAGAGAATGTAAGCGCTCATGTGATTTTTTTCATTTATTACTGTCTAGTTGTCTTTAGAACAGAGGAAGAAATTCACATCTGGGCATCAACATTTGATAATGTCTGTAATGGCACATGGCGATGACTTTCCAAAGTGAACCCACTCCCCTAACCCTGAAAGTTTGCAGCAGAGAAAGACGAGCAACAAAGTGAAGCACACAGCCAGTTTCCTTTTAAATCGATGAATCTCACAACAATGTTTTGATTTTTGCTTTTTTATCCTTCTTCAAACTTCCATCTTAACATGGATATGTTGTTTTGCAATATGTGTGAAATATGAACATATAGATGAATGTTCAATAACATTTTTGGTTTGAAAAATTGATGTATTCTGTAAGTTGTTTTTCAAATTGGGACCCTGGTTTCCATCAGCTAGATGAAAAAACACAAGAGAAGGTTTGTTATAGTTGTACATTTATAAAATATGCTTCACTTTAGAATACAATATTAATGAAGAAATAACTTCAACTTCCAAAATGCAGGATTTATCCTTTAAAACTACATTTGTACTTTCATGTTCCATAAATCATAGGACTTTCCGAGTAGTGACCCCCTGCCTTCTCTTCTCTCCCAAATTCATCACAAGAAGAAAACTAAAAACATCCAGTATCTCTTCAGGGCCATTTTTGTCATTCTTCTCTAATGAACTTGGGTTCACTTGTTGGAGTATTACAGGTAGGTAGTTTTTCAAATTTCACAAGTGTGCTCGTTCCACTTTTCTGCTGGTTCTGTTTGCCCCTTCTTCTTTATTTGCTACTCCACTTTAACTCTTTTCTTCCTGAACGATCCTTTCCTTCCTTTATTTCTCATTGGTTCCCCCAAGACGTGTGCTCCCTTTACAATCATGCACAGTCGTCTTTTGACTTGACAGACTGTCTTTATCATTTACCAGAAATCCTGAAAGCTAAAAACAGACAAACACCATAAAGTAAGCATGACAGCTGTTACAGGGTCAACTTAAAATAGTCAGTTTTAACTGAATGGAAATGATTTCAGATGAAGTATGAAAATCTGAGTTCCCAAAGGAAAAATTCATACACCCACAGGGAGAACAGATACAAATTGTGACCAGGATTTGAAACTAACCCTGCCTGAGGCCCTCTTAGCCATAAATTAAGAGTAACATTCAACAGTTTAATTGAAAATGCAGTACAACACCCCATTGTGTAACGTTCAGAATATTTATGAAACCAGAATCCACTAAAACAGCAAGAAAAACAAATACTTCAGTAAGGAGGAATAAATAACTTGAGGATAAGAGTTTCCTGATGCTGGTCTTCGATTTGGATTTACATTTTGACATCTATTCATTTATATTATTATTGACATGGTCCAAGAAGTGTCATTTATATGTAAATATTGTTGACCCATTTATAATTTAATTAGAAGCAACAAGGATTTCAAAACTGGAAGTTTAAAAACAGCACTAAAAATGATCTCACTGTCAAAAATACATTTTCTTCATTTTCAACGAGTAGCCTTCTATACTTTTCCCTAAATGTTTAAAAAAAAATTGCAACTACTTAGTGCAGAACGAAGAACCTTCAGATTATGTTTCTATTAATAGTTCAAGTGAATATTAGCTTAAAAGACACAAAGCTGTTGTAGTTTTAGATTTAAGCGATGATTTTTGTATTCAGTGAGTGATTTATTTATCTTTATTGCAATGGTCTGTTGGTAACAAAGACCCTTGCTGTACAATCAGAGTTCATTTAACACAAGGGCAAATGTCTGGACAGCTTGTTTACCAGGAGAAACATAATTAAATACGATAAAAGGTGTAATGTATTAAATAAATAATCAGCAGCAGGTGGACAATCAGTACAAAGGAAAGAATACAAAGCAGCCAACACAAAAAAAATCACACAGTTCCAGGTAAGACTTCTGTCTCCCTGTTATCTCGACCCCCCCACTTTAATGCATTTAAAGAAATAATCACGCAGTTGTAAAATGTATTTTATGGGTATTTTTGGGCAGACTTTCCCTTTATTAAGACCACTTCTGTCTCTAATTTCTGTCCACTCAGATTATGTATAGCAGGCTCATCATAAACTACAGTAAAGTATATTGTCTAGCAAATGCTAGTCCTAACGTGCATTTTCCAGTAACTGGCTCACGGTTCCAGCTCTTTGTAAGAGAAAGTCTCTGTTGTAGTGGTGATCATTATCTGCAGAAGAATACTAGTAGGGACTTGCCTAAAAAAGCAAAATATGCCATGTTATGATTTGATTAAAAAGTATAAATATGGTAAAAACATAGACAATTTACAGTAAAATGTGACCAGTACAATGGTTGATTTATTATTTCTTCAAGTAAGAATGTCTTTTTAAAATTGATTGCTGATAAGAGAATATCTGCATCACTTTTTTCTTCCCCTTTTTGCTTTCTTTGTTTATAAGGATTCTTACATTCTCAGAAAGCGTATATCTAAATGGGATTCTTACAATGCTTCTTTTTGGGGGAAAAAATTTTAAGCAGCAGCAGTCTAATTTTGGTGAAGATGCACAAATGTTCACTCAGGCAGAATAAAAGCTGAAGAAGCCATGTCAAATAAAACCTTTGAGTAGTGTACTGTTTCTCTGTGGCTTTTGTGCTTGTCCTAGCATCTCAAAATAACCCTTTTAGAAGCCAGTGAAGTTTTATTAATGTTTGTATTTAACAAAGAGAGCTCTACCACTGAAACTGGGATGAAGGTGACAGACAGCTGGTTTAGGGATTAATGTGGAGAGTACCGCTTCATGTCAGGGGTCACAAGCAGTGGGGTCTCTCCCGGAGGAAGCTTTCAATCAAGCACATTAAAATATTTTGATGTCACCTGACAGTTGCCTTTATAAGAGGTTTCTTCTTCCAAAAATGTCCGTTTGTTCTGACCATCTACTATAAAAAAATGATTCAGGGTGAAGTCAGCAAACTTTCATATTCTAAATGAAATGGTAACTTCTCAATTTTGTTTATTTGCTTTTCGATAAATTCTTACTAAACGTAACTTAACTCTACAGTTTTTTTTATTTTTTCCAAATGATAAAATCTAATATGTTTCAATGACATCATCAGAATCTCACAATGATATATTAAGACATGTATTATAGCATTGCGTGGCGCTCACCAGCACAGACCCAGTAGAGTTTTGCTCATTTCGCCACTCTTTTAAGTAGCTTGCTATCTTTTGAAGGACTTCTTTCTGTAGGCATACTAGTTAGTACTTGTGTGATTATGGCAAGTGTGCCCTTAATATAATCTCACCTGTAGTTAGCACTGAAGTGGTTCATTTGAATGATGGAACGATGGCTCATACTGCTGCTGACTCAGTTCTAATGTTTTCTTCGACTGATGCAGGTGTCAGCACTATTGCAATATTTATTATTTACATTGCAAATATTTCACGTTTTTCACTTGAATAATTTAACTTCAGTTAAATTCAGTTATTGCTGCCCCCTCACATATCTAAATGACTGTGTTATATCCCAGGCTCAGTTGTTGTCTATATAGTGTTTTCACACCCTTCCCAAATTTGCATTGATGTAGAAGGGCCAAACCCACACTGGAATGAAAGGAGCAAGAGAGGAAAAAAAGAAAAAAAAAAAGGAGAATAAGGACGAGTATCCAGGGGGAGATTTTGAGCATCATGATTAGGATCTTGTTTCTTTATTTTTTTATCATGTTTCTTTGGCCATTAAAAGTTATTATGGGTCAAGGAACCTTGTAGTCACATTTGTTTCTGTGCCTGTTATTTTTTTCACCATGTGGAAAATAGTTAATGTCTTTCCGGTGACACCATATTTTTTTACGTATGAGCTTTTTTGTTTATTGGTTGCTGTGCCATTTCTACACAGGATCACACTATCGGGTCACAATTATAAAAGTCCATGTCAATTCCTGTTTGTCTATCATTGGATTCTCCCAAGGAATTGTGGTTGCGTTTATATTTGATTCTTAATCCCTGGTTTAGAAATTCTTGATTTTGCTCTGGTTACACATTTCTTTTTCATTTTTTTGATTTTTTGGTCTCTTGTATTGTTTCCTGATTACTATTCTTGTTTCACATACTGAGCTAATTTGCCTGATCGATCATCTCTCAAATTTTGACCCTTTGCTTTTTTATCATCTCCTGATTCCATCGCCACTTTAAAGCTGCCGTCAGCTTATGCAGTTAGCACAGAGAGCAGAAAGGCCAAGGAAAAAATGATTGTAGCACATGCTGACAGTGTAGAATCTTATGTCACTGAATTTCCACTTCATCACAAACACAGATTGCTTGGATAATTAGATAACACCTGTTCATACTCCCTATAACTCAGCAGGCAGAGTCACTTAACGAACATTAATCCCAATAACAGAACAATAATTGGAAGACATTCAGTGTGTTTACATGCACATATATCACCAGACTAAAGTGGATAACCCAGTTAAGGCAGAAACCTGTTTTTTTTTAAATCCACATTTATAGACGCAAGTAGTCTCCTAGAGTTCTCTTTTGGCAAAACACTTCAACGTCATTAACTTGGGCAAAAAAGAGTTAAACATCGTGGAGAAATATTCTATAAAGAAAAAGAAATCCACAAAAATAAAGTTTTGGGGACCATCCCCGTATATTGTCCTGCGGACAAATGGAAGCAAAAGTTGATCAAAAGCACTGGAATACAGTAACAGATGACAGAATGGATATGACAAGATGGTGTTTTTATAGAGAAATGCATTATGGTAACAGGAACTGGTTGGCAGGAACCGGAAGTGATGAAAAATGGAGTCATCGGAAGTGATGTTATGGCGGCCATTTTGAAACCCAAAAATTGCGGCTATCTTTCTTCGGTTTTCCTGTTGGGAGAAAAGATTCAGATAAGTACCAAGTGACAATCCTTCATCTCGCAATGTTTCACTCACCTTTGGGCTTTCTGACTGCCTCCCAATCGCACGTGTGTGACAACATTATCATCAACCAATCCAAAACCAAGCATAAATCCTGTGATAATTTTCTTGTTTTACCTGGTTGAACTGTTTCAACATATCTATAGCAAATAGCTGGATTAAAACTAAACTGACAATTAATATATTTTTGTTCCAGATTAGACATAGTACACTGTTTTTCTGCTTGATGTGCAATTGAGCCCTGCAAATGACCAGCACATGCACTTCTTTCCTTACACCCAGTACTGCTGCGACAATAATAATGAAGGTGTTTTTAGTTCATTAAAATAAGCAGTCCATTACATTACTCGTTAAAGTAACAGCTACGTAACGCACATTACTTTTCACATGTTACTGCTCCAGAAATTGTGCTGCTGAACTTAGCACTGTACGTTAAGTTCTTCAACATAAATGTATTGATTTCTGAAATATCCATCCATCCATTATCCAACCCACTATATCCTAACAACAGGGTCACGGGGGTCTGTTGGAGCCAATCCCAGCCAACACAGGGCGCAAGGCAGGAAACAAACCCTGGGCAGGGCGCCAGCCCACCGCAGGATTTCTGAAATATTGAGAAATTATTCAACCAGGAGAAGGAATGATGTGATTGCAAGAGCATTTGCCTCAGAAAATTGGTCTTTAAGATGATTCTACTTGTGGCTGATAAATGCATGTATGAAGCTAAACATACAAACAGAATTCAACGGACATCTGCAGACTACCAAATCCTTAACTGTAACCTGTTTAAGGGTTTCCATGGCTACATGACCCAGTTATTCATGGAGAAAACAGAATATCTGTTAAACAGCTCTCTCAGAGATGACTAACCTGGTTTCTCTAAACAGAATAACAGTTTACATGGCATTTTAGGAAGCAGGTCTCTGTGAACAACCTGGTTATTAAGGAGCATATCAACATACCCATTGATTTGGAACAAGCCACATAGTTATTACAATTGTGGCAGTGAACAAACACTTTTCTTGTTCATCTGCCATGATGATTTTACCCAGTAAAAAAATGTATCTGCCTAGTGCAGGGGTGGGCAAATTCATTCTTGGAGGACCGCAGTGGCTGCGGGTTTTTGTTCCAACTCAGTTGCTTAATTAGAAAACAATCCTTGCCAATAATTAAATTTCATGGCTTGTTAGTGCTTTTACTCTGCTATGTCAAGTCATTCTCATATCCCAGATTTTTTTTCCCATTCTAAGGATATCATCCAAATACTTTGAAGTGTAAAACGGATGGGTAATTCTCAATCCTTCACTTTTTTCTCTTTTCTTTCCTTCCAAGTATTTAATTAAACCAAATATTGCACGATAAATACACACAGGTGTAAAGGGTAACAAGCAAAATGGATAACTGCTGGTTTCTTTTGTCATTTGCATCTTATTGCTAATAAGGTGCAATTAAAAACCAAGCTGTTTAAGACTAAAATAAGCAATAAGGGTTCATAATCTTGACGAGGGAGATAACTAAAATGAAGCAGAAGTGTTTCTAGAGCAATAAGTGCTTCTTATTAAGCAATTGGGTTGGAACAAAAACCTGCAGCCACTGCGGCCCTCCAGGAATGAATTTGCCCACCCCTGGCCTAGTGAAAGAGGGCCACAACACACCCACAGGGTGTTTGCTATTTTCTGGTTTGTTTTAAAGTTTGCTATGTGAAACAGAACAAAACCGGAGATTGAAACAAACTAACTTATCAGTTCCTGATATGACTGAAATCAAACAGACTACAATTATGAAAAGGCCATTGAATGTGTGCAGTTTAGTGGTGACCACAATTTAAAGGCAGTTCATGTTGCACTGGTCTCATGATTCCTAGGAGCACAATCCAGTTCTTACAAGAAATACAGTATCTGAAGTAATCTGTCTGTGCAGCAAGATCCCCAGTATTAAATTAGTTCTTTCAGTGTTCAAAAAAAAGAGTGCAGTAAGTTCACGAATTAATTCTTTTTTGATCTGAGTCAGCATGCCAGCCAGCCCACACATAAGGGAGGACACACGTTGGATTTAGTCATTTCAAAAAGATTAAAAGTTGACATGAGGCAGGTCAGGGATGTCGGTATATCGGACCATTTTTGCATTTTATTTAATGTAGAGATACTGATAACTACAACTAAGGAGAAGCATATCATTAAAAAATATTTTGATAACATCTGCAGCTTCAATATTTGCTATTATTCTAAACAATTAGTCCAACTGAAGTGCTCAATACTGCTAATTGTGTTTACAGAAAGTTGGAGAATTTTTATGCTAAGGTGAGAGCTGCAGTTGACATAGAGGTCCCTTGGAGGACCCAAAGAGTGTCTGATTTAAAGAAAACTTGCCAGAGAGCTGAGCATAAATGGAGATAAAGTAACTGATTGTCCACTATGAATTATTGAAGGCTAAAATAACTGAATATAACAATGCATTCCACCTTGAGAGGCAGTCCTATTTTTCTAAAATTAAAAATGATAACGGTAGTAATCAAAGAGCTTTATTCTCGACTATTGATCGTCTTTTAAACTCATCTCACACAATGGAATGCCTCCACCAGTGTCCGTGAACCAGTACCAACAGGGTTGTTTTTAAAAGAAGTCTCTGATGTCCTGATTGATAGTGTGCTTGATATAGTGAACTCGCAATTAGATATGGGATCTTCCTTGACCACTTTAAGAATGCATTAGTTAAACCCTTTCTCAAGAAAAATAATTTCAACCTCTCTGTCTTCAATAACTTTAGACCAATTTCTAACCTGCCTTTTTTTAATAAAATTCAACAAAAGGCAATTATTAAGCAGCTAAATGCTTGATTCTACATTCTATTCATGACAAGTTTCAGTCAAGTTTTAGAACAAATCACAGTACAGAAACTGCACTAGTTAAAGTAGTAAATGATCTGCGTGTTAATGAGGACAGAGGCCATATATCTGTATCTGTTCTTGTTCTGTTGGACTTGAATGCAGCATTTGACACCACAGACCACAATATTCTTATAAATCACCTTAGACAGTGGTTGGTCCTCTCCAGAAGCACCTTAAATTGGTTTCAGAATTATTTAACAGGTACAAAATTCTTCGTAAGTTGTGGTGATTATACTTCAGAGACATGATATTGTATATGGTGTACCACAAGGATCTATTCTGCGTCTCTCTACATGGTTCCATTAGGTCAGATTATTTCAAAGCACAAGGTGATCTACCACAGCTATGCAGACGACACACAGCTTTATTTATCAATAGCACCTGATGACCCTGATGCTGTTGGCTCTCTGATCCAATGTCATAGCAGTATTTGCAAATGGATGAGTAGTAACTTTCTCAAACTAATTAAGGAGAACACAAAAATCTTAGTGATTGGCAAACATGGATATAGTGAGGGTAGTAGAAATATACTTGATCCCTTAGGTTTAAAAGTCAAGGCGAAGGTATAGAATTTAGAGGTATTCATTGATTCTGACCCAAACTTTATATCACATATTAACCAGATTACAAGGACCTAATTTTTCCACTTAAGGAATATAGCAAAACTTAGAATTCTTATAATTTTAAAAGATGCTGAAAAGTTCATTCACACTTTTGTTTTTAGTCAACTAGATTACTATAATGCACTTCTAACAAGACTGCCGAAGAAAGACGTCTGTCGACTGCAATTAGTACACAATGCAGCAGCCAGAATCTTAACTAGGAAAAGAAAATTTGAGCACATCTCACCAGTTTTAGATCTGCTATATTTGTTACCCGTGTCATTTAGAATTGACATTATTCTTGCTCCGTCCTATATTTTGGAATGCCTATTGACCTCCACTCCAAGTCCATAGTCTTAGATCTTCAAATGGATGTCTGCTTATAATTCCAAGAGCCAAACTTGAAAGAAGTGGTGAGGTGGCCTTTTGCTGTTATGCACCTAAAATCTGGAGAACTTTACCAATCGAAATTCACCAGGTTACTACTGTGGATCATTAAAAAAAACTGCTAAAAATCCATTATTTTAATATGGCTTTTTTCATAGCTACATTTTGGTTGTATTTGTGGTAGACTATATGGACATAGAATTATATTTTTCAGGCAACTGCAATCTGTACTGATCTCTACTTTTCTCTGTTGTCTTTTTCTGGTTCTTCTGTGATGGCGATCTGGGCCATCACCACCTGATCAAGGTACCATGCAGCCCTCTGCATTGATGGAATGAAGGCAGGTGCCTCAGCTGTCCACGATACCAACATCATTAAATAATGTCATGTGAACCATGAAGATGAACCATTAAGAACCCTTATGTTAGGTAGAATGCCCAGTGGTCTTTTGGCCTTGCAACCCCAGCAAACTGGAGCCTAACTGGAGTTTTTTTGTTTTTTTCTGTCCTCCCGGCCATCTGATTTTACCTTGTTTTGTTGATACTTATTCTATAATATTATTGCCTAATTCTATATGTTTTTCTTTGTATGTAACTTTCTCTTTGTCATCTTGTGAAGCACTTTGTGCTACAATGTTTGTGTGAAATTGTGCTATATAAATAAATGTTGGTAGTGTTAAATTAACAATTACAAGTGTATGTACCAGACTGTTGTTTTCATATACTTAATGCTTTCATGTGTTATTTTAATAATGCCAGTTTGCTATGTGAGACTGGTCCATCATTGTAGTGTTTCAAATTGGATGTTCTGGAGCTTTGTAAAGAATAATCGTTTACCTTGCTTAAATACATCCTTTACTTGCAGTATAGTGTTTCACAGCTGTAATACTATGATAGCTGCTTGTCTGAGTGCAGACTTTTCACACAACATGTCTGATTTCTATATAACACAGACGCAAGCTATGCATTGATTTGGATCACCAAAAGAGCAACTTGTGTAAAACCTACCATGTCACATATTTTCTGCAATGGTAAGTTTTTAGAGCAGGTGCTGAACTATAATTAGGCAAAGAAACGTGATCAGGATTTTATTTAAAAAAACAACTGTAAAACAATAAAATGGAGCTGAAACAACAAAGGCTAGTTACCCAAATATCCTCTGCAAAAATCCTGTAAGCACCCAAACGCATGAAGATACAATTTTACAGAAAATGGTATTTTTCATAAATTAGAAATAGTCAGGCAGCCACATAATTATCTTGCTTGTAAAAGGGAAGTTAAAAGTGTGGAAAAGATTGTGAGGAAGGAAGTAGCAAATAAAGACAAGGAAACTGAAGTTGACTTCAGCTCTTAGTTAGCAGATTTTCAGCTAAAGAGGAAGTCTCTTTATCTATATAAAGCACTTGTAAGGACATGTTTTGTATACTGGGTGGAATCTTAGTATTCCTGCAGTAAATCATTAAAGCAGAGAAAAATTCAGTCCGGCTCATTCCATGACCCAGTAAACCAATTTTCTCATAGTATAGGGAACAGGATGGAAATTTTCAAAACTGTAAAGATAATAATTCAGGTACTATGGGAAAAAAATAACACTAAACTGCTTATTTTGTGTCAACTCTACATATTTGAGGCAAATGAATTCTAGTAATTTAAATGGTGTAAATATCAGCTTTGGTAAATGGTTGTAAATATCAGCATGTGAGAGTCCTGTCACATCTAAGTTCTGTTTTTACAGTGGATAATAATTCTTTAATAATTCTTTGCATTTATATAACACTTTTCTCACTACTCAAAGCGCTCAGCAATTGCAGGTTAAGGGCCTTGCTGAAGGGCCCAACAGAGCAGAGTCCCTTTTGGCATTTACGGGATTCGAACCGGCAACCTTCTGATTGCCAGTGCATATCAAAAAGTGTTCAGATCCCTTGACTTTCTAAACACTTTATTGTGGGGTAGACTTTTAAGTTGATAAATGTGCCATTTTTGTCCATCAATGTACACCCAATAATCCATATTGACAAAGTGAAAACGTTTACAGAAGGGTTTGCAAATTAAATAAAAGTGAAAAACTAAAATCTGTCATTCATGTAAGTATTCAGACCCTTAATTAAAACTTTTTTTTATTATTAATTTTATTGTAATCATTTCATACAAATATATCAATTTTTACAAAAGATAGGATTAAAAACAAGTCGCCCCCCACCCCTGAGAGAGAGAGCATGGCTAGCAGAGTAAAACTTAAGGCTTGTAGACATACCTAAATTGATGAGTTTAATAGGGCAATAGAGATAAATCGGAGAAGGAAAAGAAATGTGGAGATAATTGCTTCCTCGGTGCATTAAGACCTTATTCTAAGATATTATTGATTAGATCCTGCCAGGTTTTGAAAAAAATCTGTACAGATCTTCTAATTGAATATTTGATTTTTTCCAATTTCAAATAGTATAAAACATCAGTTTCCCACTGACTTAAAAGAGGAGAGTTAGGATTCTTCCAGTTTAGCAAAATAAGTCTGCGTGCCAAAAGTGTAGTGAATGCAATCACAGTTTGTTTGTCCTTCTCCACTTTAAACCCACCTAGAAGAACATCAAACACAGCTGTTAATGGGTTAGGAGGGATTGTGACACCAAGGCTGTCTGAAAGGCACTTAAAAATTTTGGTCCAAAATGATGTTAATTTGGCACAGGCCCAAAACATGTGACCCAGTGAGGCTGGGGCTTGATTGCAGTGTTCACAGGTTGGATCTTGCCCTGGAAATATTTTGGACAGTTTTAGGCAAGACAGATGTGCTCGATATATAATTTTGAGTTGAATAATTGTATGCTTTGCGCATATGGAGCTCCTTAATTAAAACTTTGGTAGACACACCTTTGGCAGCAATTGCAGTTTTGTGCCATCTTGTGTAAGTTTCTGTAAGCTTTTCACACCTGGATTTGGTCAGTTTCTCATTTTTCTGGGCATTCCATTTCAGGCTGTGTTGGATTGCATAGGAAGACTATGTACAGTAAACTGCCATCTTCAGGTCTCTCCACAAATGTTCTTTGGGATTTAAGTCTGGACTTTGGGTGGGCCACTAAAAAAAGACAGTCATAAACTTTTCCCTTAGCCCCTCCAGCATTGTCTTGGGTGTATGCTTTGTCATAGTCATGCTGAGAGATGATTTGCCCCAGTCTAAGATCATGTGCGATCTAGAGCAGGTTTTCTTCAAGGTCTTCTCTGTATTTGGCTGCATTAGTTCTTCCCTTAATTGTAAACAGTCTCCTTGTCTCTGGCACTAAGAAGCACCATCCTAGCTATGTTTTTTACTGTAGGGTTGGTATTAGGCAGATGTTAAACAGTGTCTGGTCTTCTCTAGGAATAGTGCTTATAGTTCTGACCAGAGACTTAAATTTTTGTTGCATTAGACCAGATAATCTTTTTCCTCATGCTATCAGAGTCCTTTAAATGCCATTTGCTAAACAGTCAGACAATCTACCATAAATTCCTGAATGATGAAGTGCTCCTGAGAAGGTTGTCCTACCAACAGGCTTTACCTTCCCAGCAGAAAGCTTTTGAAGCTATGTTAGAGTGACCATTGGGTGCCCTGTCACCTCTCTGAACAAGACCTTTTTTGCCTGGTTTTGGTTTTTTAGTTTGGCCAACTTGTGGAACAGTTCTGGTGGTTCCAAACGTCTTATATTTCAAAGTTATTGAGTTCACTATGCTCCTGGGAACCTTCTAGGTAAACATAGATAATGTACGGTTCATTTGTACAATTACAGATAATTTGCCTTGTATGTTCTACATTAAAATATAGTGATGGATATCAAAACAAACTGAGTTTTAAATATATAAAAAAATAGGTTATCTGAAACTGTTAGAATACTAGCATAAAGCTGGTAATTTGTAAGGAATTCTGCCATTGTATACAGCTTTTATTTAGTTCTGATAGTTTCCTTGTGCAGTGTTTTTCCACCAATACTTCTTACTGTACATCATTAAAATTGATTGTTCAATGTGAAAGGAGAGCATTGGAATAGGCGTGATCCACTGGTGACTAGTTAACGGAAAGAGGGTTACTTGCAGATGCATCACTTCCAGATATTATGAAGAGGGCTAATTCTTTTTTTAATTTTTATTTATTTTATTTGAAAAAAATAACATTGGATACAATAGGTATATGGATAGAGCTTTATTTGTCACTGGGGGAAATTTGGCTTCTTACAGAAGCTCTTTAAATAAATAAATACACACACACACACTATGGTTGGAACACACACCAGTATTGCTAAAAAGGAAGAAAAATTTTAAAAGAAAGAAAAGAAAATATCTGACTTGGCAGTCCCAGTCCCAGTGAGGCATTATATAGCTGTATTGTTGTTGGTATAAAGGTGCCCCAGTAACGTTTCTTGACACACTTCTGCTGAATGATTCTTTAGCTGAAAGTTCTCAGTGTTACTGTGTCACAGCAAGAACATTATGAATTGTTTGTTACAACCTAAAGGGATCCAAAGTATGTCCCATAACTGAGCCTGCCATTTTAATGAGTTCATTAATTCAGTGGGCCTCTCTTGAAGTGATGTTACCATCCCAGCACACCACAGTGTTGAAAGTCACACTGGCCATAGTTTAAAAGAATGCAGTCTCCTAAGGAATGAAGAGTCTGCTAGCCCTTTCTTATATAGTTCCTCTGTGTTACAAGACCAATCTATCCTGTCAATGTGGACCCCCAAATACTTGTGAGAATGCACCACCTCTACATCCAGTCCTATTGCCCAGACACAGAAGGTCTTTGGTGTGGCGAACGTCAATAACCAGTTCCTATGTTTTGTTAATGTTAAGATGCAGACAATTCACTTTGCACCAAGAAACAAAGTTCTCCATCCGACTACTATACTCGGTCTCATCCTCCTTATCAATACACTCCATAAGTGCAGAATCATCTGGGAATGTGTGCAAGCGACATGACCAAGTGTTATATTTATTGTGCGAAGTGTACAGGATGAAGAGAAAAGGAGACATGGATGTTCCTTATGGTGCTTACGTGCTGCTCACTTCCACATCAGAGAGATAGTACTTGAGTCTCACAGACTGTGGTGTGCCTGACAGCTAGTCCATTATCTAGAACACCTTAGGCCTGGTTTATACTTCACACGACGCAACACATGCTGCAGCGGACGCTCCTGCTACGCAAGCATCATAGTGTTTTTACTTGAGGGCGTACTTTGCGTACATCTGGAGGAATCCACCAGGTGGCAGTGCGAGATATTATCATGGTGAGAACATGTTTAGCTTCTCTGTGTTGTGAATTGCCTAGAACACCCATTAAATTCCGATGACACCTTACCGCAATATCTCTGAAAAGGATGTTTATTGATTAAATCCAGGGATGTGTCCATTCCAGCAAGCATTGGGCATGAGTGAGAAACAATCCCTGGACGATGCCTCGGCTCATCGCAAGGTGAATACAAGCACACACATACACTAGCGTCATTTTAGCGGCACCAAATCCCCAAATCTTCATATCTTTGGAAGGAAACTGGAGCACACTGAGGAAACCCAGCAGGAAAACATGTAAACTACAGCTTGGGAATATCAGCGACGTGACTCCCTGCAAGACAGCAGCGCTAACGCTCCGCCACTGTGTCACCCCCATGTGTGTAATTATTAACAGTATTCATTATTTAAACGAAATTACCAATTTATCTGTAAAATGTAATATACATACTTTAATGCTTTTCATCATGAAAGTGATATCAAGTATAAATCTAAGGATTCTAAATGTGCAGAGAGTTGGAAAATCATACATTTAATGTGCTCAGTGTGGCGATCTATTGCTGGCGATCGTCTGCTGTGAGGAGCAGAGGAAGCCCTAGAAAAAAAGACGGCAAAGAAGACGGTATGTGACACTTTTAAAACGTATTGTGTCATTACGATCGGGAATATGTGACGCTTGAATATAAAAGCACCACGAATACATCTGTATGTTGGCATTTTGTTTCACCACATCGAACCATTTATCAAATATCGAAGCGCGCACACCATTCTCATAGGATCCGCAAAGCAGCTTTCTCTCACATGTAGATAGTAAACAGAGACTCTGATGTCACATTCCAACTTTTAGCACACTGCGCTCCCCGACTTTTTGCTGGTACTGCAACTCATGCACGCGTCGCATTGATTTCTGAGGACCTGCTCAGAGGACGCATCAAATGAACGCTCAGAACACGTGGCAGCCATGATGCGGGCACATACGCGTTCTGAGCGTGAAGTATAAATGAGCCCTTAGGCTCATCCACCTCGTCTTGCTTCAATCAAGTTGAACTTATACAACAAATGATTTCATAGTTAAACTAGAAAAAAAGGGCTAATTCTTTGCTTACCTTTCCCAAAATATGACACTGTAGAAGTAAGAAAAAAGAAAAATAGAATTAATAAATTGAAATGCTATTAAACCGTTTGAATATGGTAGGGGGTATCTGACTGATAAGATGATAAGATGCTGATAGGGGCAAGAACACTATTAGAGCAGCACAGAGCAAACCTGTGGAAAAAAGGAAAAAAACCACAACTACAGGGAGGGAGCAACTAAGCATTCCACTTTAGTAAGGCTGCCACTCTCAGAAGTCCCATGTGTGCAATGTAAAGCCTGAAGGCCTGTGGTGGCTTGACTGAACATGCTGGCTAACAGGTTGACAACACTTAGTCCCTAGCTGGACACACCAGATCAAGTGCACAAAGGAATGAGAAGCTAAAGACCTGGTCAATTATAGACTACTGAAAGCTCAAGGATGAAATAACCCTGAGGCCAGTGAGGTCAGCTGTAGTTTGGTGTTCTTGTAACCAAAAATGGACCATGAAAGTAATTCTACTGTTTGGCCTGAACTGACACTGCCAGATGATTTAAAGACATTTCAAGCCAGAGATTCAGTCAGTCAGTCATTATTCAACCCACTGTATCCTAACACAGGGTCACGGGGGTCTGCTGCAGCCAATCCCAACCAGCACAGGGCGCAAGGCAGGAACAAATCCCGGACAGGGCACTAGCCAACCGCAGGACACACACACACACCCGCCCACACACCAAGCACACACTAGGGACAATTTAGGATCGCCAATGCACCTAACCTGCATGTCTTTGGACTGTGGGAGGAAACCGGAGCACCTGGAGGAACCCCATGCAAACACGGGGAGAACATGCAAACTCCATGCAGGGAGAACCCAGGTCTCCTTATTGCGAGGCAGCAACACTACCACTGCACTACCGTGCTGCCCTACCACAGATTCAATTTAAATTAAATATTTTTGTGAACTAAGTGTTTAGAATTATGAGGGGATTACATAGGGCAGAAGCTAGCTATTGTTATAGGAAGAGTTCTTTAGCTACAGTAGAAAAGCTGCTGAAGGGTAAGAAAATTTTCAGAAGCCTGTTTGACAATGCTTTTCAAAAATTAGGTGAGTAGCATATGATGCGTTATTTAAAGATAAATGGCTTGTTCTTGCCAAATCTCTTCATGTGTTCTCATAATTTAGCCATTTAAGCCATGTGACATTAGAAGACTACACTGGCAATTTTCATCATAGCCTTCACTTAATAATATCTCAGATCAGTCAGCGACATGCTTCCATGAAGCACTTGTGTAAAGCGACATGCCCCGTAACTAATTCCAACCAGTCCACAACTTGCGATTTTGTCTTTGGTCGTAGGGACAGGCTGTGTTTGCAGGAGAGCTGACGACCAACAAATATACATAATGTGATAATAAGGATTAAGGAATGCAGGGGTTTTGGATATCACAAACACATGAGAAGCTCGTCTTTTTGATGTTTCATGTTTTACATGACTTAAAAGAATGAATAAAAAAGAAACAAGGGCAGAGATTGTGGCAGAGCTCACCATCATTGTTAACCCTTCGTACAACAATGGCTGCTCCAGGCAGCAAGTTATTGGCTGTCAGAAAAAGGGGCGAGCATAACTGTGATGGAAAGTCAGCACACAGTCCCAAAATTTGACATAACTAATGATTTTCAGTCATGTAAATTGACATGGTCCATTGACAAGATCAGCAATGGCAATCTGTAAGTCTGACATGCTCTGGGACTAAAAGTTGCATAACATGACATCGGCTTTAGATAAATAACAATCATGCAGAAACTATAAGGGGTATTATTTTTGTTTGGAACATAAGCTTGAGATTATGTGACATATGAGCAGAATGCTGTTTTATTGATAAAAGCTGCTGAAGTACATCTTCTTCCATTATTGATTTGCCATCTTTTTATCCCAATAGCTTGACATCGGAGATTAAATACTACAGAACAAAAGGAATTCAAGAATCCATGGAAAACCACAAAAAATAAATTAGATAAATACAGGCAAGAACAATCAAATATTAAAGTACAGTGACTACATTTAAGGAAGTGTCAATAAAGATAAACATTAAAGCATAATGGTTCAAATGTTCTTCTGCATAATTTATTTGAAAGTACAATACCATACAAAGAATCTGAATTAAGCTCATAAATGACAATGAACACTTTCAACAAAGAGCTTTATAGTTACTTTTAAAAGCTTAAATAGAATCTTTCTTTGACATATTTAAAAGAGACTCGGTTAATTATTAGCTGATGGATAGATTTCCTGCTACACTGTAACATTATTTTAGCTCTGCCCTTTGATGTGAACAGCGTTACTTTAAGTAAAGGAAACAAAATTCTAGAGGTATATAAATGTAACCCGCGGCACTTTGCAGCCTTTGAACTGGTTATGCATCATATATGCAAAGCCACATATCCTGATTTTAATGGTTTAATTTTATCTGTTTTGTTTTTGTTTAGTTTTACAATGTATTGAGGATTGCAGATTAAAGGGGAACAAAGACAGCGAAAGCAGTGCAGGACAGGGCATGTGATTTGAAGGATGAGGATATGCAGAGAAGCCTGATGTTAAAAAGAAGAACTTGAGACACTTTCACATACAGTTTGGCTTAAATGCCCATCCTAACATTTGTTTGTAATTGTATTTTTTTTTTTTGTCTTGTGCGAAGTTGCTTCCTTCTTTTTATCTCGTTGTAGTGGAAAGTCTGACTCTTTGGCCTAGTGATCGATACAGGCATTGACAACTATTCTGAGGATACAGTGATTTGGACTTACCAACAATTACAATTACTTGAGCTCCACAAGCTAATTGTCATGTCATGTAATTTTCTATCCCACTTAATTTAGACCTTGGGTGCAGGAGCCAATCACAGTTAACATATGGTGCAAGACATGAACACACCCTGGACAGGGCACCAGTCCATTGTAGGGCGAACACACATCAGACACACACAAGGGCCAGTGTAGCATCATTAAAGTACCCAGCCTGCAAGAGAAGACCCACACAAATACAGGGAGAACACACACGATCCATGCAGGAAGGATCTGGGACACAAACTGTGCAAGTCAGCCACTGCCGTACACCACCCAGCCACACACAAGTTAATTGTATTTCATGAAAAGGAATGCCTGTTACTTTAAACCTGAGCCACATAAGTATCACAGACTCATGGGTTCAACACAGCACAGTTGAGCTGCTGCAACGGCCATTCATTTTGTCATTTTAATAACTGTGACAGATATTGTCCAATTCTTTCCTATTTCTTTTTTTAACACATTTTTCCTCCCTTGCTGAAAATGGATGTGTTATTGGAGTGTCAGACCTTCAAGACATTATGGCATTAAGCTCGAATTGTAGATTCTGGCAACGTCATGATGTATTACAAATTCATCATGTGGGCCGGCTGGATGACTGACATCGACTCAAGGACTAAAACTAGGGCAGTCTCCTCCTGGTCTTATATCTATTTATTAGAATAAACTGAAATGAAAATAATTTATCAAAAAAGAAATTTTTAATTAAAAATTGAAAAATAGCTTGACAAAAGGTATGGTAATGGTTATGCACTTACTGACAGACAAAGCTAGGAGGAGAGAAAGGCCGAGTCAAATAATGTCAGTCCACTTCTCACTTTTATTGCAGTTATCACATTTTATATTTCGCAGCACTGTTTGATGACAACTTGGCAGGTTTCACACATTTCCTGTTGGTGCCTTCAGGAAGGAAGCGTGATCAAGCTCAAATCGAAGTGTTCCACGTGGATTCTTGCTCACAGGTACAGGCTGAAGTAATCCAAAGTGTTTATTAGTCAGCAATGTACTTGCTAGTTAATAAGGGCACCATTAAAGACCCAAGTCTCGGTTTGGTTTGCTATTGAAAAGGGTGGTTGAGTCTTTGTTAATAACAGTGTGACATCAGCATGTTTCAGGTAATATAATTTGTAGCTCTTACAAGAAGAGAAATAGATAGATAGATAGATAGATAGATAGATAGATAGATAGATAGATAGATAGATAGATAGATAGATAGATAGATAGATAGATAGATAGATAGATAGATAGATAGATAGAATATCACAACCATTTTCGCGTTTGCATTCTTCTCATTGCTCGTTAGCTTACTTATTGATTTCAAATATCATATCCTTTTTGACTGTTTTAATATCATGCCATAAAGTGTGTTTCTTGTGATCTGAATCGTACATCGTGAGGAGCTCTCTGACCAATTTGTTTCAGCCACACAGCGTTTTCCTGTCATTAAGCTTTGTCACTGCTCATTAGCTGTTCTTGACAGCTGCCATCAATCACACCGGAACTTATGCCACCTTTCAGCAATTTACTGGTAAGTATGCTGGGTTGACAGAATGTGTGAACAAAGCCAGTAACAATTTCCCAGGTCAGGACATTACATGAAGGGCAGTACACTATGGGATGTGTTTATGTGCAAACAAAGCACTAGAATTGTAGGGTGAAGCTCACAAAAATGTCACAGTGACAACATTAAGCATGGTGATGCGAACATGAGTGAAGCAACTGTATGTAAGACATTAGGGTTATATATGGTAATCTGCAACTAGCTTTTGTAAGGTTAACTATTTGAAAAGTGTTTGACAATTAGACAGATTCTGAAATAAGGAAATGACCCTCCATCCAAACTTAGAGGGATGCAATTGAGCTCCATGTACTGTTCAGTTTGCATCCAACATCCACACTGATAAAAGAAAGCATTTGTCACAAGCGACAGAGGTGATGCACTCAGGCAGAAGGTACACAGAAGCAAAACAAAAGTCCAACTCTTCTCACCCAACGGAAAATGGCCGATATCCAAGTTTCAATAATATTAAAAAGGCAGTTTAAAAAGTTTACATCTTTAGGTTCTTGCTACTTCATACATAGTTACGTTATCTTTTGAACTTTCAATTCAGTGTTTTTAATATCCATCCATCCATCCATTTTCCAGCCTGCTGTATCCTAACACAGGGTCACGGGGGTCTGCTGGAGCCAATCCCAGCCAACACAGGGCGCAAGGCAGGAACCAGTCCCGGGCAGGGTGCCAACCCTGTTTTTAATATCTCAAATATATATGTTTTTGAGACGTATGTCCAAATATACCTAAATACATAATTTACATGGAAACAATACAGATGGAACAAAAGAAAAACTTGACTGTTGCTACTAATGGTTTTGTTTTCTTTAAAAAGCAGCAATTTCAAGGGTCACAGACTGTTTGTCTGGCTCTCAGGATCTTCATCTCCTTATCTGTTCATATCATGTATATATTACTATTATTATCATTATGATTGTTCTCTCTTTATAAAGCACAATTTTTGTTTGCTTGCTTTTTATGTACATTTTTTCTTTCAAAACACAGACGTTCGGCACACATGAACTTTTCACCATTAGTCACGTTTCTGACAAATGATTTTGGGGTTGCTTGAGGTTAGAATGAATACTTTACATACTACAGTGTGATCTATGAACAGAGAAACAGTGCTGGACAGGTTGTGGTGGTGGTGTAATGATTAGCATAATGAACATTTCAGGATGAGAATTCATTTTTGATTTCACCCTTTTCAACAAGCTTTTCCTTTTTTCATGTATTTCCCCTCACTATTTTTATCATGGCTCTATGCCAAACAAGCTGGAGCCATATTGTCTGTGAAGTAATTTAGCATAATCACTCACCATTACCCACATATTTAATTGCCATAACCATTGCAACCGGCCTGGTGTTCCGCCATGTTTTGTAGCCTTATCACATTTTGCTGCTGTTGGCGTTAAACACAAGGGAAGCAAATTATGGCAGACAGAGCTGACAGACCTGCCTTCCTTATCGGATTTTTCTGCCTACACAGACAGAAGTGGAAAATGCTTAGGGACAGAATTAAAAAGACACAAATGGGAATTTGGAAATAATTGGCATTTGTATACTACGATTTAAACGGCAACACAGTAAATGTGTCAAATTTGCTTGTCACATTTTACTACTCAGGATCAACTCTAAGATATGTTCAGTCTGTCCACCGGCTTATGTATACAACCACATAAAATTCAGTCATTTGAAATCAATGATGTTAATATTGAAATACATAAAAATCGACTGAGCCGTTGTTTACACATAAGAAGGAATTATTAATAACGCAAAGCCTGACTGATGAGATACAAACTAAATGACAAACTATAAAACAACAAACTGGATGCTACACCTATAAAAAGCATTAATCATAATACTAAATAGTGTAGCAATTTTATATTGAAATCAAGAAACAGAAGTTCTTAAAGAAAAGGAAATGCCAGTCGCCCAAGTCATAAGGGGTTAATGCTGTAAATGGACTTTTCGCTAATCTCATTTCTGTTGCATACATTTTTAAAACCTAAAAATGCACCAACAATCACAATGAAGTAAACAGCAAATATGAAAATTACAAGTAAAAAATGCTTTAAATCCCAGAATAGAAAATGATAAATCTTTGGCTCGTTACATTTTTTTACCCTAAGGTGCATTAACATATAAATCACATTTGGAATCTCTAGAAAATCACAGTAACAGAAAATATCTGGAGATACAGTACCTTCAGAATGTTTTCATATTTTTCATGTTCCAGCCTTGCGCTGGAATTGTTTAAATGTATTTTTTCCCACCTCAACCAACATTCAGTACCCCGAAATGATAAAGTGATAAAAGGGTTTTAGGGATTTTTGAAAATGTAAAATTAAAAAAAAAAAAACAATGACATGAGTATTCAGACCTTTTGTTATAACACTTAAAATTTGGCACAGGCACATCACGTTCTTTTGATCATCTTTGAGATGTTTCTACACCTTTTTTGATTCCACTGTGCTCATTTCAACTGATAGGACCAGAATAGGTCACATTTTCAATGTTACTGATATAAAATCAGACTACAATCATGTACAGCTCTATTTGCACTAACTACACGCTCTTGAACAATTTTTGATTTTTGTAAGTACTATAGGGCAATGTTTAACTTTAAAACTGCTTCCTGTAACTGCTGCTCTCTCTCCTTTTATACTTTTAGCACTGCTAGTGGAGCCCAAGTTCTCATTTAACAGCCTTGTGTCTGCACCTTCACCTTCTTTAGCCCTTTTAGCACTGTTTCTCATCCATAAACACTCTCACTTTACGTCAATAGCACGTTGTTGTTTGAATGACTCACACTTACATATTTACAGGAAAGAAAGCTGACACTAACCTTCACTGTAGCATTTTACTCTGCTACTGCCAGAAAGAAAATGCTAGCCTGTCCTTTGCCTGGCACTTTTCACTTCACACTGTCTCTATGGGAAGGTTGACACTTGTGCTGCTTCTGGCAAAGCAGTCCTGGCGCTGCCTCTATGCACGGTGTTGCAAAAGCATCACAGATACATGGATGTTTAAGGTTATTGAGATGTATGCTGCCTTCAAGAAGCATGGCAGTGGTCTAAGTGTGTGTTTGCAACAGGAAAATGAGAAGAGAGAGTGAGAAAAAGAGACAGAGAATAGCAAGGGAGAACCCAAGTAATTGTAAGGCAGCATATTCTATCACCATATGCAAATCAGGCAGAGTAAAAGACAGCCCTGGTTACTAGCTTGAGTAGTAGAATGTCTCAATGGACATGCTCTGGGTGACCAAGTGTAAAGCCAGGAGTGTTTCGTTACAGTTTCTGGCCTATTGATGCTGTGATAAAGGGCAGACACTTTGTCCTTTATAGTCAGTGCCAGTGCTTCTCGGATTGTGGGTCTGTGGACCACATATTGTATTGACTCACAAGTGTGAGTCTAGTAGTATGCATTCACCAATTAGAATTACTGAGTTAATACTGAAATTCCTCAGATAGAGTACATTAATGTGTTATTAATATGTTATTTATGCAGCTAAATATTTATGCATAACTATAATTTATGCATAAACTATATCTATATATACACTCTAAACAGAGAAAAAGGGCTCTTTTTGATTTAAGGTAATTTTAGTAGTTGTAATGAACTATATTAATATGTTTGTTTACCTAACGTAATTTTTTGCCTTACTTCAAATTGAAAAACCTTGCTGTCGCTTAATGTAACTTCTTGTATTTAGTCTAAAGCAAAAAATCGCTTTGGAGACCTTGCCGGCTCCGACTCCTGTGATGTCACGTCCGGGCTTGCACCAATGGCAGAAGACCTACATGAGCCCAACCCCTTTGACTTCACTTCCAGTCTCCCCCTTTAAAAGCCTCCACCTTTTCCCTATTCCCTCAGTTCTGTTTGGACTCGGTTTTGCGCACATCAGTGCTGTATTATTTTGAAAAGCAACTTTGCCCCAAACCTTTATATGACTGTCTCGAGTTTGTCACTATATACATTTATATATATATATATATATATATATATATATATATATATATATATATATATATATATATATATATATATTATGTATACTATATAATGTTATGTAATGTTCAAAATATAAGGTGTATTTAATATATGTATATATAATTATTTCAAATAGATATTTTATGTATAATTTATAAACATTTTTTGTGAAAAGCTTATATATATGTATTTTTTGTGAAATGCTTGTTCTGAATATTTACAGAAAAAACATGTTCAAGGAATGACCAAAAAATTGATTTTTGTGTTGCAAATATTCAGTAATAAATCTAAAAGAGTTTTGCTATAGCTGGTTCAGTAACATTCACCACCATTAGATCAGTTTAAAAACATGTTTCATGTTTGAAGGCACTGTACAAAATGTAGCACTAATTTTAAAATAAATTTGCTTCCATTGTTTAAAGCAAAACATTGTTGTGGTTTGTTTTATTAAAAACAATTTCACCCTAACAAACAGTGAATTCAACACCATATAAAGAACATATTTAGTTGAGTCCAGTTAAGAATTTAAGTTGGCATTATAGTGAATACAATAATGGACAAAATTTTAATTTGAGTTCATCCATCCATTATCCAACCCGCTATATCCTAACTGCAGGGTGACGGGGGTCTGCTGGAGCCAATCTCAGCCAATACAGGGCCCAAGGCAGGAAACAAACCACGGGCAGGGCGCCAGCCCACCGCAGTTAATTTGAGTTTTTAAAGAAATTTGGTTTGAGCTAAATCCATTTTTTTGCTTTTATTCAAGTTTTTGAAAAGGTTAAAACAAACTCAAATGAATTAAGTTTACTCAAATACTTTTTAAAATTTGAAAGAAATCAATTAAATTGCTTGTTACCTTGTGAAGTAATTTATTTAGGTTGATCCAACAAAACATTTTTACAGTGTAGTATTTATTTATTATATTACATATATATTGACTATATTTATGTATCTAGATTGCATAATACCATACATTGCATCAATGTTCATATTGCTTACTACATGTCAATATTGCTGCTACTTTTTGGTCTTGTCTTTGCACAATGTCTTGTCTTGTTTGTGTTTTAATTTTAACTTTAAATCTTAATCTTAATTTTAAATTTTAATCTAATTTTAATTTTTTTTTATTTGCACTTCATGTTTTTACACTGTGGACCCTGAGCTTCATAATTTCATCTATCTGTATACTTGTATATGGTTAAGATGACAATAAAGTTCGCTTTGACTTTGATAACAATCAATCAACTACTCAACCTCTATAGCCCTACATGAACGTCTCTAATATTAGGACCAAAGGAAATTACTCTAAAACTCCTGCTGTGGAACATTCCATATGCAACTTTACTCCTATCCCATACCATCATATTCCACTTATGTTTTTAATCAATCACCTCTATTTCTTCACCTCTACATCTTTCTCTCTCTTTTTCAACACTATTTCAGACTTGCAATCTCTCACTCTCTTCCAACCAACCAACCCCTATGACCACACAGGATTCTCTTTTAAATCCAAGTTGATGTCAGCTTGCAGAACTCAACCTTGGTAAAGGCAATCCTTTAATTCCATGTGGACTGTGATGTGCACTCCTCCGGTTGTGTTAGTGTTGTCAGTCTTCCACCAAAACACTTTGTTCAAGCTGGGGTGTTGTTATGGATCAGCAGCTGAAATCAAGGATTATAAATTCAAATCCACAATGCTGAATTTGAATGAAATTTTTGACATAAATACAGGTACTTAAAATGGTGTGAAAAAGAATATAATGTGTTAGCTATAAGTGACTGTTGGTCTTAAGTGGTGGTATGGGGTATCTTTGGCTTTGTCAAAGTGGTACTGAGGCTGAAACACTTTGAGAGCAGTTGCCCTGAAAACATGGAGGTCAAAGATTTAAAGACTAAGTCCTTGGAACCGCATGTGGCTGCTGGATTTTGATCCAATCAGTTTCTCTTTTTAATTGGACTCTTGCTGTTATTTCTCTTTTTCACTTTTTTGGAATCAATAGAGAAATTATAGAACTAAATGGTTATTTTTTTTAGAAAATACCAAGCATTTATGTATGTTACTGTTGTGAACAGGAAACACAGACATGGGAAAAAGGGTGACAGGCTTTCTACAGAGCAGGCCAGGACCTTAAAGGGGAGCCCAGAAATAGGCCACACTCCAGGCAGCCTGACCCCAGACTCCACAGGCATTCTTTGATCGAAAAACACTGATACAATGAATATGACTTGTCTTTTCTCCAGCACAAACAGATAACACAACCAATAAAACTGAGCATAGCATGCATAGGGGCTTCCTGCTAGCTCCTGCATAGGCCGATATTTTCTTGTGCCACCCTATTAAAGGTGAAAATGTTTGTTTTTCAAAGTAGTAAAAAAGTTACTTTTAAAAATAATCCAAAAACTCTGGACATTTAAAATGTCTCAATATGAGCTCCTATTTGTACCTTAACAAGAAATAGCTTTAATAATAATAATAATTCTTTGCATTTATATAATGCTTTTCTCACTACTCAAAGCGATCAACAATTGCAGGTTAAGGGCCTTACTGAAGGGCCCAACAGAGCAGAGTCCCTATTGGCATTTACAGCTTTACTATAATTATCTAGCACAGAACAACATCACAAGGTACAACTGAAAGGACAGAGAACACATAGTGGTGGACATTGTCTAACTGTTGGTGCTCAATCAATTTATTTGCAGGGAAAGTAGAATTGCCAGTAGTATAAAGCCTAGAAAAGACCAATTTTCCTTGAAAAAAGCAGGAGTTTCTAGAGCTTTCATTCCACTTGCTTTCTCTCTGTCATGCTTTCTCAAGCTGCATCACTCTACTGAGAGCCATTTAAAACTGTCTTCATTTTAGATGTTCTTGTTTGGGCGATCCTCATATCTGATGTAGGCATTTTTGTAAATTCTTTTTGTATTTAATGAAGTATCTCGTGAGCTAGAGAAAATAAATTATTTGATATAACAAATGAAATGTGGACACTGCCTCACTCTTCTACTCTTGATTATTTTTCTTGGAAAATGAGTTTCATTTGGATCTATTTATCAGTTATAAGAGTACATTTGTTTTGGCAGGAACCTATTTTGCAGTGTCATCTCTTGATCTCAGCCTTGCTTACCTAACTTGTGTCTGTCTGCAAGTGTCAGGTTTCAAAATAAGCAGCAGCTTGTTGTCTCTGGTTTAAACGAAATTTTGAGTTGCAAAGACAAAAAGTATTTCTTTACAAAACTGTATTTCTCTTAGCTTTTAATTGTGAACTTGTGAGTATGTGCCATTTTACAGATTTGGGCAGAGACATAAAATGTCAAGGTGACAACTACATAAGCACTGGCATAGTCCTCCTTCGACTGCTCTAAAGAGTAGGAAGCAGTTCAGGTTGCCTTGCTCTAAGTAGATCTACACATGGAAACACTAACTGAATACAAGGTCTAATGGCTCTGACCTAAGATGGATTTGCCTATGACTCAGTTGACATTTTCAGCTGTGATTAAAGGTGTCTGACTTGCAAAACATTTGTAAAAAGCTTTTACTCATGGAGAAAACTACAACAAAGATGGGAAAAAAGGAATGAAATTAACAAAAAGTAATGCTCTAAATTATTCTATTTTCTAATTTTTAAATATTCCACAACAAAGGTCAAGCAAACAATGTTATACAGTTGACGTTAGAGTGAAGTGATGCTTTTGTCAGACATTTTCTTATGAATTTGTTGAGTTGCAGCTAGCAATGTAATGTGGAAGATATCCTTTGCTGATGACTCAGTGATTGTAAGCCTACTTAATAAGAATTAAACCAGTCATGGTCAAGTGGTAGGTGATTTTGTTAACTGATATAATGAGTCTTTTCTACATCCAATTGTTACAAAAGCTGAGGAACATATAATCATAATAATAAGAAGAAGAAGAAGATTTATTTATGTGGTGCCTTTCATACACTCAAGGACACTTTACAATTCAACAAAAACACATTAACAAGACAGTAGAAGACACATACAAGAAAACAAATAATACTTATTGAAAAGATGTGTTTTTAACAGGAGTTTGAAATGAATAATAGATTTTTCCTCGCGAAGACTGAGAGGAAGAGCACTCCAAATATTAGGGGCCATCACACTGAAAGCTCTCCCACCCATAGTTTCTAACCTGTATTTAGGTACAGTGAGTAAGTTAACGTCCAATGATCTTAATGCACGAGCAGGAGTGTAAGGAAGCAGCAGCTCAGACAGATAATGAGGGGCTAAACCATAAAGGGCTTTAAAGGTGATAAGAATAGTTTTATATTTGATTCTTGAAGAAACTGGTAACCAATGCAAATCATAAAGGACAAGAGTGATGTGAGCAGATCTTTTAGTGTGTGTAAGTAAACGAGCAGCAGAATTCTGAACATACTGTAATCTGTTGATATATTTAGTCGGGAGGCCATAAAACAATACGTTGCAATAGTCCAGATGTGTAGTAATAAAACCATGAGTCAGTGTTTCTGTATCTTTCACACTGAGAAAAGAATGCAGATGAGCAATGTTACGGATATGCAAAAAGCTGTCTGTATTATTGAGCTAATGTGTGGTTGGAAAGCAAGGAGCTGATCAAAGATGACACCCAAATTATGGACTGATGCTGAGGGTTCAACCAGGATCCCATCGATATCAATTTTTAGCCAACGAAGGGTAGAAAAGACAGATTTGGTACCAACCAATAGGATTTCTGTTTTATCAGGATTAAGTCGTAAAAAAATTAACCAATGATTGGTTTCCCGAATGCAATCAGTCAGTGCAACTGGTGAACATGTTGCAGTTGCATCAACACTTATATAAAGTTGTGTGTCATCGGCATAGCAGTGGAAGCTTAGACCATATGGAATAATCTCACGTAATGGGAACATATAGATGTTAAAGAGGACTGGACCTAGAACTGACCATTGAGGGATACCTTGTACGAGTGAAGCAGTGGCAGATTTGTATTCCCTAATGAAGTCATAATACAGATGATCACTGAGGTATGATATGAACCAAGAAAGAGCAGCACCAGAGATACCAATAGCTGAAAGTTGCGACAATGTTATGGTTAACTGTATCAAATGCGACGCATAAATCAAGGAGAACTAAAATAGCGGCCATCCCAGAATCTGTGGTTATAAGTAAGTCATTGGTTACCTTAATTAAAGCAGTTTCAGTGCCATGTAGGACTCTGAATCCAGATCGAAAAGGCTCAAGCAGGTTATGTAAGTTTAAATAATCATTGAGTTGAGGAACAACAACTTTTTCTAAGATCTTAGCCATAAATGGAAGATTAGAGATTGGGCGATAAAATTTTAGCTGTAACGGATCTAAGCCAGGTTTTTTTTTTAAAACAGGATTTACAGAAGCAGTTTTTATTTCATTTGGAACAACACAGGTGCGGAAACTACAGTTGATTAAGTGAGAAATGGGAGAAGAAAGTTTGTCAGTACAAGCATTAATCAGTAGAGTAGGGGCAGGGTCTAGGTGGCAGGTAGATTGATTTGATTTAGATATTACCTCAGCAATGTAAGTTGATGTAGTGGGATTAAATTTAGATAAATAAACTGGAAATTTAGAAGTAGAATCGGTTGACGGAGGAAAGGTTTTTTTTAGAGAAGAAACCTTGATATATGATCATAATTTTTGATTGAAAGTAGTGTAGAAGTAGATTACAGTGCTCAACAGAAAAATTAGGATTTTGAACAGAAGGTAGACAAAGTCTGTTAACTGTATTAAAAAGAGATCTAGGGTGACAAGTACCAAAGTCAATAAGGGTGGAATAGTACTTTGAAAGTGCAGCCGATAAGGCACATCTTTATTCCTTCAGGTGTTCCGTGTAAGTCAGGGCATGGACAGCCAGACCAGTCTTCTTCCAGAGCCTTTGCAAGCAGCGACCAGTTTGTTTCATGGTATACAATTCTGCTGTGAACAACCATTGGGGGGTCCAGGTAGTATGAAGATTTAAGGATTTAACAGGTGCATAATGATCCAAAATTTGTGACATTGTGGAATTATATAGAGACAAAATCTGCATAGGGCAAGACAACCCAGAAACATCACAGAGACAGGAAGCACCGAAAGACATAGAAAAGGATAACTGATCAATATTCTTGATATTACGATATGTTATTTTAGACTTTTGACTTATTTTAGGCAGGGGATAAGTGAAACTAAATTCAATCAGCTTGTGATCTGAGATCTGAGATATAAGCAGTTTCAGAAGAAACACCATTTACCAAAAGGGAACAATCATCAAAAACCGGGTAGTGGAGATTGTGGATGGATGCAGATATCTGTGGACAATCATAGACTCAAAAATGAGTTTTATTGTAAATAATAAATTGTCCAGAAAAAGGGAAAGCAATACCTCTACTGTCTATGGAGGCTGATTCTTTATAGTGTGAGCCTTACCATTATTTCACTCTTTTATAAATCTCGTATTGAGTCTATCTTTACTTATGTTCTGTTAGCCTGTTTTGGAAATCTTCATGTCAGCAACAAAAACAGAATAAATCAAATTGTAAAACAGAGCAGTAAAATAACAAGGTCTTAAGAGTAGTGTTGATCAGCGAATTTCGCCAAAGCATTATTTGCAGAAAATTTGCTATGTTCGCCCCTTGTTCGTGGAATTATTTACTGATACTTCGGCAGGTTTAGGAGAATTTAAAGGCACATTAATACTGTGTATATAGTAGGTGAACTCAATTTAAGGAGTTTAACAGATAAATAAATAATGTAGGGTCTCAAATTTTATTTTTAAGAAACATATACAGCATAAATAACGAGTGATCTGTGCTTGTCACCAAATGTGCAGGTTGATGTTCGAATTCAACAACAGTATAAGAATCCAATCTTTTTTTTAGACTTTTGAATTTTAGTACTTTCATTATCTCTAACCTGCTCTGCATGTGTATCACGGAAACATTTTGGAACCTCTTTACAATGTTCTACTTTGTCATCTACTCTTTGTCTTTTATTTCCGGCCCCGGGCATGGTTAAATCTCGTGGCACAAAGTCTCATCTCGCGGGACTTGAAAGTATGTCTCTGAAAAAGTCACGTCTCGTCCCAGGCTAAACAGTCTTGTCTTGTCTTGTAATAGAGAGATATGTTTGACCTAATATTATAAGTATCAAGCTCACTACTACATTTATTTACTGTTGCTAAGTTTATGTTTGATGGCTGGATTCTTTGTGATGTGCTTTTAATGTTATTTTATGGTCTCCCTGTAAAACCTGCTGACAAACCAAAAATTCCTCTTTGGATAAGAAAGTGGACTTGACTTGACTTGAATCCATTCATCTATTTTCTAAACCTACTTTTTCCATTGTAAATTCATGGGGAAAGAGTTGTGTATTTTATAATATTCATCCATGTATCTTCACACCCTCTGGGTCAAATTCCTCTGGGATCAAAAACCTACCCTGATTGGAACACCAATCCACTGCAGCTTGAATGATGTTTACAAATCAATTCAATTCATTTTGGTACAGCGCTCTTCACTGAATAAAGCCTCAGTGCGTGTTTATAAATCCACATCTACAAATGCATTCAAAGAAAAATGATAAGCTTTGCAACATTTGCATACGTGGACACACACAAACTAGATTAAACAGCGCCATACTTTTTGAATGTCTGATCAAAGTGAGTTTGAGAGTAAAGAAAGAGAAGAGAAATCAGATGGGCCAAGTCACTTAATCATTAAAACAGTGAAACTTAAGAGAGTGAGCACAATTCCTTATCTTATACAGGCATCAGATCCAAACTCAGAAAAAAAGCAAAAGAAAACTGCCACAGAAGTTAGTCTTCCTCCATTAATGAGTCTTATGTTTGTAATCAAAGTGTAGACACTACAACATACAATATAAGCTCATTGACATTGTAATTAAGATATAGACAGCTGAAAACAGAGGGAAAAGAAAAACAAAAACTATAGTTAATGACATTTCTGGAGAAAATAAACATCTTGGAGTTCCATGATTTGTTTCAACAAGCATGGGCACAGTCAAAACCAGACAGTTTGTGATGACAAAGGGCAATTCTGGAATAATGTAAGTTCATGCCAGTCAATGTAAAATAAAGATTAATACACAGCATTACATGTGAAGCATTTTCTGGTGTAAATAATGAGGTATAGGTGTTGCTATTTTATGCTTTACATCTGATCTCCCCTCTCTATTTATCTATCAGCTGTAATGTGTGTTATGAGAAAGACAAAAGATTTGTGGTAAAGTAGTTCTACTCACTGATGTTAATATCAGAGAATAGCAACATGTTGCATGTTGATTTGCCCTTGCTCTATACTCTCTACATTTGACCGCTATAATAAACCTATAAACCTTATTCCGGCCTGATTCCTTTCTTATGTTCTATTTTACTGGAATAACCTCCCACAATCCTTATTTGGAAAAATGAATCTGTCTGAAAATAGTCAGGTATAACTCTGTGAAGAACATTATCAAAATCTTTCATTTCAGGCCACATCTGACATTGCATTGTCCCTGTGGTTTATGTTTATGTTTATAAATACACATTACACATTGACTTCTTTGTCGGCACTATAGATTGTCTTTAGATGACCTCCATACTGTAGTATATAAATCATAATATTAGACTTGTTAGCCAATAGAGGTGGCTTTACTTTAACTGACCCGCAGCTAATTCTTGACCTTTGACCACATAGTCTTGGCACTCGATGATAAACACCAAGGCTACCAGTTGCACTCCTGCCATTAACTCCATTTGTGAGAGAGCCTGTGCTGCAAATAGGAAACTAGGTAGAATATAAATTTGAATTGTTTGAGATTTCACATTTTTGTGTTAAAATATTGATTCTTAATGTATTAATTTATGTTTTTATTATTTCTCAACACAAATAAGTTACACTCATATTGTCAAAGTGAAAAGCAAATACCAGTATACCAACCATCCATCCATTATCCAACCCGCTATATACTAACTACAGGGTCACGGGGGTCTGCTGGAGCCAATCCCAGCCAACACAGGGCGCAAGGCAGGAAACAAACCCCGGGCAGGGTGCCAGCCCACCACAGGGCACGCACACACACACACACACACACCAAGCAACACATTAGGGACAACTTAGAATCGCTAATGCGTCTAACCTGCATGTCTTTGGACTGTGGTAGGAAACCAGAGCTCCCGGAGGAAAGCCACGCAGACACGAGGAGAACATGCAAACTCCACGCAGGGAGGACCCAGGAAGCGAACCCGGGTCTCCTAACTATGAGGCTGCAACGCTACCCACTGGGCCACCATGCTACCCATACCAGTATACTTTTAAGTTAATTATAATTTTGCCTCTGGCACTTTAGAAAAGGAGAAATTTGACACACAGAGAAGACCATTCAGCCCATCAGGCTCTTGCTAATTTCTAAGCTGTCCCAATATCTCATCCAGTTACTTCTTAAATGGTCTCAAGGTTTCTGCTTCAACTCCATGTCTCAGTAGTTTGTTCCAGAGTCTCAGAACTCTTTGTGTAAAGAAGTGCTTCCTGGCTTCAGTCTTACATGCTCTTCCTCTTTAATCTCCACTGAAATCTTGAATATGTGATTCACTGTTAAGTTGAAAGAATTCTTCTCAATCTATTTTATCAATGTCTTTTGAGAATTTTGAAAACATGGGAATAAGTCCCCAAAAAAGTTTAATTCTCTGAGTCTGTTGGAGTAGGACATGTCCTTAAGTCCTGGAATGTACCTGGTTGCTTTCCACAGCACAGCTTCAAGTGCTTCTATGTCTTTCTTGTTGTGTGGTGACCAGAACTGCACACAATACACCAGATGGGGTCTCATCAGTGCATTATGTAGTCTAAGCATAACATCCTTTGAATTAAATTCAACAGTTTTAACAATACATCATAACATTTTGTTTGCTTTTTTAATCGCTTCTGTGTATTTCTTAGATGATGACAATGTTTTGTCAACATAAACCCCTAAATCCCTTTCAGAGGTTTCTTGCTTCAGGTCATTGTCTCCCATCCTTTTGCCCATGTGTAGCACTTTGCACTTTTCTGCATTAAACTTCGTTTACTAAATGTTTGCCTACTTCTGAAGCATGTCCAAGTCTTTCTGCATTATTTTTACTGCCCCCTGAGTGTCTGCTGTTCCTCCACTTTTAGTGTCATCTGCAAATATCATAGGTTTACCAACTCTACTGGAATCTATGTCATCAGTATAAATCAGAAAAAGTAACAGACTCGTGAGGGTCTCCATTGATAAACTTGCTCCACATGGAGGAGTTTTTTGTTGCCACTTATGTATAGTGTATAGTGAGGAGGGGCTTTTAAAAATTCGAATTGTCACGTTATTCTTGGGTCTTAGCGTTCTACTAATGGACCAGATAACCTCCATGTCCATCATATGGGTGGGGGCGTGGGGGACAGGGAGACATATATTAGATAAAAAGTCTCTCTGCTACTACCTAATAGCATAGATGACTTCAGACATGTTTCCCATTATCCCATAGTGTAGTGGTAATTCATATTTGTGCCCTAGGAGTGAAATATGAATATTTCTTCATATTTTCCATAACATTAATGTAATAGTTGTTAGTGGTACATTTGGCAGAAATTTTATCTGTGACACATGTATGGTAAGTTTTCGGCAGCTTTTTACATATAATTTTTTAAATCAGTCAAATTTCCTCATGTATGAGAATATTGGTAAACATCAATTTGTGACTCCAGACTTGTGTTCCTGAGTTGACCAAGATCTGGACTTTGACGTAAGTGTTTAATGTTCAAAGAACTACTTGGAAATAAAAATTAAGGAAATGGCTATTTATAATTTTGCCTTTCTCAATGCCAGTTTGAAAGATCTATTAGGCAAGTCCTTCATTTTAGTTCAAAAAATTTTTGATTTTTAAGTCTAATCGTATTTATGTACAGTAATTCATGAAATTAATATTAATTATCGACCCTTTAGTATTGATATTGATGTTAATGTTAGGCAAGATCCTAAAGTGGAGCGTTGGTTTACACAAAAGCTCAGCTCTTGATGCTTATCTAACCAGAGTCCAAAAGCAACCAGCCTTCTTGGTGTAGAAATTATTACATTATTAATATAGAGAAAAGCCAAGCAAAATGACACCTTTTATTGGCTAACTAAAAAGATTCGTAAAAATTTTGTAATATTGTAATCTTTTTAGTTAGCCAATAAAAGGTGTCATTTTGCTTGGCTTTTCTCTACATTCATAATGGCTAACACGGTACAACACCCTAGTACTACATTATTAATAAAAATGCAGGAGTAACTATACACCAATATTTAGAACCATTTGTAAAGTGACCTCGGCAGTTGGACAATAGAGGCACATATAGCTAGACATGTGCTGCATTTGGGGACATTACAAGTTCAACTGCCTCTGTAGTGTAATATCTTGAATTAGTCCTACAACAAGGAGCGGCAGCAAGTTAGAGTAAACCGTATCTGATCCAACCAGAAGTTTCCCTCAAGGCCTGGGAATCCACAGAAACATGTCTTCACTATCTTACAATCTGATGTTCTAAACTACTCTTTTAATAATGTTCATGTTACAATTTAGTAGACTTTGGAATTTATTTACAACTGTTATAAATTTGCTTGAAGTTCTTAATCGATAGTTTTTAGTCACAAAGAATCCGGATTTAGTATTGCTTCTTCTGGGAAATCAGTCAGAACATGTGTTATATTTTTTAATTCCAGGTTCTGGGTCTGTGGAAACCATTGGTGTCATAATCTATGTGAAGATTTTTAAACCAACACCATGTTATTTTATGTTATTTTAGACGTTATTTTACTTGTACAGAAATCCTGGTTAAAATCCTTTTTGTTTCTGTATTAAACTTTGTATTTTTGCCTAACATTTTGGTTTTGACGATTAGCTTTCTGATTAACTTTTGCTTTCCTTTTTGACTGCATTCATTTCCAGGTTAACCCTTATTTTGATCTAATAGTTTGCTTTATTGGGCACTGTTCTAAAGTGCCAAATGCAAAATTATAATTAACTCAAAACTATACTGGTATGGGCAGCATGGTGGTGCAGTGGTAGCGCTGCAGCCTCATAGTTAGGAGACCCGAGTTCGTTTCCTGGGTCCTCCCTGCGTGGAGTTTGCATGTTCTCCCCGTGTCTGCGTGAGTTTCTGCCGGGTACTCCAGTTTCCTCCCACAGTCTAAAGACATGCAGGTTAGGTGCATTGGTGATTCTAAATTGTCCCTAGTGTGTGCTTGGTGTGTGGGTGTGTGTGTGCCCTGTGGTGGGCTGGCGCCCTGCCCAGGGTTTGTTTCCTGCCTTGTGCCCTGTGTTGGCTGGGATTGGCTCCAGCAGACCCCTGTGACCCTATAGTTAGGATATAACGGGTTGGATAATCGATGGATGGATGGATAGTTTGCTTTATTCTACTGCTTGGCAATACAGCTTATTTGATGATGTTTAGAGCCAGGCTGGTATTTATTGTATTTATTTTAGTATTTTATGGTCACTGAAGATTAAACCTACAGAATATAATTTTGTTAATAAGAAATGAACAATTAATACCTGTGGTCTATAGTGTAATTATAAAAATACACATTAATATAGGACATAAAACTTCATGCAGGAGATTAATGTTAAAAGCTCTTTAAAGGGATAAAGAAAAAAAATTAGAATCGGTATTGGAATCAGCTGATCGAGTAACACAAAAAAATGATCGGCATTATCCTTAAAAAGCCTGATCGGAGCATCCCTAGTCCTAGCAGCCCATTGAGTCAGCAGATTTTCATCCAAACCAGTATCTCCTGTTAGCTGGGCTCATAACAATTAAATGAACCATAATTTAAATTTTTTGTTTTGGCGTCAATCCAGAAATTGCAAAATTAGATTTGCTAATTTTTTATTAGAATGTATCAAGCAGGAGTGTATGTTCCATGGTGATAATGTTTCATTTTTAAGTGTTTCATCACCATTTTCATGAATTTTTATTATTTCTCTTCCAGTTATTCTGGTTATTGAAACCTTTATTTACTAATGAGCACACCAAAGTGTATGACACTGAAGTGAGTGCAGCCTTTCAACATTCAGTGTTGTCTGTGCCACTTGTAATTTGTTGTCATTAAGAGAATACACTTAAGGGAGAAAATTCCACAGAAAATGTGAATAAATAAAAAATGACAAAAAAAGATTTTCTTAGATTTATGGAAATTATACAAATAGAACTACATTTGTTATGAATATATATCTCGCTCAAATATTCCTTTCTGAGTAAAGAAAGACCAGCTAATTAAAAATGAGATTAATTGTAAAAGCCTGCAGCTACAGGAGGCACCCAGGAGATTAAACCCTGCCTGTAAAACTGCGTCCTGCAATAGTGACCAGCAAAAGGTATGTGTGGTATTATTTAGTAACATTGTTGTATAGTAACAATGTAGAAACACTTCATCACTGTGCTTGAATATGTTTTGAGAATATATCTACTTCATTTGTGTATAAAATTTTCTGACTTTTCCTTTAACTTCACTACATTGGCAAATGGCTGCTTTAACTTAGATATATTTTGGTGGGCACATTTGTTACTGCAATAGTAAACCAGAAAACAAAAGGGCTATGCAAATACACATGGTCAAATATGCAGAATACAGGGTTCCAATGCTTTGTGTATATGAAGACAGTTTTCAAATGTGTGCTGCTAATGCAAACAACATACCATCTACTGTATGCAGTCATTCCTAGTACACATTGACACAGCCTTAGGCTACTGTACTTCCACACTACTATGTTTTCAATGAAAAACAGCATTTTGAAATGAAAACAATCTCCTTCCACACTTTCAGGTTTAAATTGTTTATTAAAGTATCTCCACCCACACTAAAACAACCGAAAATGCTTATGACGTAGCTGTTCACCTACATTGGGCATTCACACATTGACAAGCAAATCGTTGGAGAGATGGTAATGCTGTTTGTCACTTGATTTATTGCAAAACTGTAGCAAACGGTAAATCATTCGCCTTTTCCACATGTGTGCAGCATTCCAACTGTACAAAATGCAATTCATATGCATACAAGTAAGCAACACAACAAGCAACACTGAAAGTAACTCTTCTTTGTCCGCTGCATTGGTGTGTGGTTTTCTTCTGTGAAGGGTGAACAGTCAGGGAATGAGACATTGTACTAAGCAGGAAAAGCTATATAATAAGCACAAACAAATAACAGCACAATTAGTGTCTGAATTTCCAACACTTTACGCTTTCAGCCATCCACACTGCAACACCAAAGTGGTGTCTTTCGAAATATATTCCTCTGGACAGCATTTTCTAACGTCTTCTGTTTAAAAATTAAAGTTAAAAATATTAGGGTAGTGTGGACAAAAGATGATAATGGTGACTAATGCCTGAGTTTTTAAGTGAAAATCTAGTAATGTGGATATAGCCTCTGTTATTTCTGCAACTGATGCTGCTACATTCAGACACTGTCCTCATGGAAGCTTGCCAGAAGTCTGCAGTTAGGTGTACTTGTGTGTTCACGTGCTCTGGTTCACTCACCTTGTCACTTGTGGCTTCTAACATTATCCTAAGCATTATGGTTTCCAAAAAGATTGTGAACTAATTAGAAAATCCCAGTGTCATTCCTTTGAAAGTGAAATAAGAAGTGCTAAAGTCCAGGTAAAACACTTCATTCAAAATTATTAGGGTTTGTTTTCATGGATAATATTATTGTTAACCTGGTTCTGACAATTTTCATGTAGTTTGGGCCAGGGAAAACTTATAAATGATTACCATTTAAATACATGTAATTAGGTGTTTGAGTTAATAAAATTTACTTTATGAAGGTGTTTTCAGCAATGGATTAGCTGCTTCTTAAAGCAGGGAAGCCCATACATCTTTCCTATTAACACACTGCCCATTAAAATGAGATGCAATCATTTAGATGTTGTGCTAAATGTCACTGCATCAAGTTACAGTTACTTGGCTTATACTTTAGTGATTCTAATATGACTGAAATTCTAAAAGAGGGTGGTTTGAATTACAGGAAAAACCTTTTAAATGTATCTAATAAGGTGGGAGTGGCACAGTAGTGCAGTGGAAGCACTGTCTTTTCACAACAAGGAGACCAGGACTCAAGTCCTGGGTGCTCTCAATGTGCATGTGAGTTTACTCCAGGTGCCCTGGTTTCCTACTGCAGTCCATAGACATGCAGGTTAGACGTGTGTGTGTGTGTGTGTGTGTGTGTGTGCGTGTGTGTGTGTGTGTGTGCGTGTGTGTGTGTGTGTGTGTGTTCACACTGCAGTGGACTGGTATCCTCTCCTGGGATTGCTGCTGCCTTGTGGTCATTGACTGTGGGATAGGCTCCAACCCTCCGTGACCCTGCTCAGGATTATGTGGATTTTAAAATTGGTATAATATGTTTATTTCTTGTCCGGTCATTGTTCATGCCTTGCATCTGATTATTGCTGGGGAATACTGCGGTTTCTCTGTAACCCTTCCCTGGATAAGCAGGCTTTGAAATAAAGATGGATGGATATGAAACAAGGAAAGATAGTACATTAATTTCAGGTACTATCAAACTACTTCTTGAGTAGTTTTCTCACTGGCCAATTTTACTTTTTCTTCAGTCACTTTCTGGAAGAGTATCTCTGTTTTTACATAAGATTAGCTTTTGAGTAAATTATATAACACTGAGTAAAGAATATGTTCTGTCCTTTTGTTTTTGCTTTTTTATTCTTTTTATCTTTTCATTAGTTACTTAATTATGGGGGAGCTACGTGTGTGTCACATCACCAGGTAGGTCGTGTAGTCACTGAGGCCATCTTTATCAGAAGGAGTTGTGCACTCGGAAAGCATATGCTCTTTGTTTCTAATAAAGAAAAGACTCTAGCACAAGAAACTGAGCAAGTTCTTTTTGATGTTTTGTTGTTTTCTAAGTTTGCTTTGTTCTAACTATAAACATCATCTAGTCTTTTTGATTTGGTAATTAAATACAGTCCTCTGTTTATGATAATAGCCTAGTCCTGACTCTTTATTCCTTTTAATAAGTTTACTCTGCCTTGCTCACTTAACTTATATAGAAAAAGATCTAAATAGTTGCACTGATATATGCTTGAATATCTACTTTTATAAGTAAGATTGGGTAAGAACTTCATTTTGAAGACTTTGTCAGCTTCTGATTTCAGTTTAGTAGCCAGGGAAGAGGAAATAAGTTTTAGATTGGATCCAGTGATGGCAGTCACTTTTATCTGTGCCTAGTAAGGAACTTCAGAAAGCGAACTATGGATTCTCTCACTGTGGCTCAGACAATGAAAGATCTGTTTTCCTCTGCCTGGATTCACTCTCTTTGGAAGGCACGTTAAAAAAAAAATAAAAAAAGATGCTCTCATAGTTTATGTCATTATGCCTTCAAGCAAAAAATGCTGCAAAATATAAGTGCCTAGACAAAGAAGGAAAAACTGAAAAAAAATGTCCAAAATTGTGGTCCATCAGATATTTACTGTACAGGCAGGCTAAGTTAAGGCACAATGCTGGCAACCCGAGGGCAGGAGCCGATGCCTCAGACTTGATATAATGGAGGATCAAGGCTAGGATTTCCGACTTCACGTCTCATAAGCCTTGTTCTTTGGGAGATGCACTTTTTTGCCTGTATGCTCATTCTGCTCAAATTTATATTAACTTTTTCTTGGCAGAGAAATACTAGATACTGTTTCAAATCATGGCAGAGGTTTTCCTATAATAAACTACAAAGGTGAACTTTGCCTAATACTCCAGAAAAAAATCCATCCATATATGAAACTGACAGCATTTGGCTCAGCAAACTGATTTTCCAGGTTTTAAATCTGTATCTTTGGCTTCTTTTTGATTTGGAGGAATTTTCATATAATTATCCCTATCATTAAGAATGAAATTTGCTAGGTCTTTATGATAAATACTGAATAAGGTCTCTAAAAAGGCATTGGAGTGCTCAGATCCCCAGAGAGAAGCACTCCTTTAACAGATCATTATTGACTGGTTTTATTCCACCTGATCTGTAGGGTGGTGATGGGGGTAGTGGAAGCTAAACTGTTGTTTACTTACTGCACAAAAGCAGGATCTCATTAGTTGTCTGGCCCACATATTGTAGGTCACAGAAGCGGTCTCTCTGGTGGGCAAACACAATTCCTGCTTTATTTCTTCTGTATATGCTTATCACATGAATCACACATTTACAAAGCTTATCACAGTAGAGGTTCTAATAGAAACAGAACATCGGAAACCACAGGAAAGCACATAACGGCACCCTAATATGTTCCTGTAGCTTTGTTAAAACCTAGGTGATACCACGTGGAGAATGGCACTGTATGATTGTTTCATCTCATTTTCTGAAAACAGTTTAATTGGTGACGATCACAAAGGCAACAGGCCAATCAGCTCTTTCCAAACTTCCTTGATGCTAGCTACAGATTCTTTTTCCCGGGGAATTCCCAGATGTTCCCAAGCCATTCCACCAATGTGCTTTGGGTCTTCTCCACAGGGACCTCCTTACGACTTGCCCAAACTACCTTAACTAGCTTCTCTTGATCCTGAAGAGCACTGACTCTACTCTGAAGATCTCCCGAATCATTTATCTTTTCAACCTATCATGGATTGTCAGTCCACCCTCCCTCAGATGAAACCTCATTTCTGCAGGTTGTACTCGCGATCTCATTCTATCAGTCGTCATCCACAGCTCATGATAATATGTAAGGACATGAATGTAGGTCATCCAGTAAACCAACCATTGTAGCTGTAGATTTGGCTCCCCCTTCACCACCACAGGCCAGTACAACATCCACAGAACAGCTGCCACTGCTCCAATCCACTTTATGATCTCATATTATGTCAGAACTTACAGAGAATGCAGTTTGTTGTGTTTCTGCGAAACGTGGCTAACTAACACCATCCCAGATGCTAATGTGGAGCTACCCGGGTTTAGCACCGTTAGAGCGGACAGAGACGCAAGTACCTGTGGGAAGCACAAAGGAGGAGGACTCGCTCTCTATGTTAATACATGGTGGTGTAACTCTGGACATGTTAAAGTCAAAATCTCCACTTGCTGCAGGGACATCGAACTGTTGGCCATAAGTCTGCGTCCCTATTACTTGCCCAGAGAGTTTGGACACGTCATTGTTGTCATCGTGTAAATACCTCCTCGGGCGGACGTGGAGATAGCGAGTGACATCATCCATTCTGCTGTTGCTAAGTTACAAACGCAGCACCCCGAGGCACTTGTGCTAATCGCTGGAGACTTTAACCATGTGACGCTGGACAAAACATTACCTGCATTCTCCCAGTATGTGGACTGCAACACCCGGGGACATAAGACTATTGATTTACTGTATGCAAACGTTAAAGACGCATACAGTGCCACCCCGCTGCCTGCGCTTGGGAAAGGAGATCATAACATGGTTCTGCTTCAGCCTCACTACAAACCAAAAGTGAGAGTCCTACCTGTAACCAAACGATCATTCAGGAAGTGGACCCCGGAGGCTGAGAATACTCTGAGACAATGTTTTGGAACTACAGACTGGGATATCCTGCAGGGATCACATAGTGAGAACATTGAGGAGGTTGTTGACTGCACTACTGACTACATCAACTTCTGTATGGACACTTTAGTTCCAGTAAGAACAGTACGCTGCTATGCTAACAACAAGCCATGGATTACAAGTGACATCAAGGGCCTTTTGAACCAGAAGAAAAGGGCCTTTAAAGACGGTGATCAGCATGAGCTCAAGCGCGTGCAGAAGGAACTCCGAGTCCAGCTCAGGGCGGCGAAGGAGCAGTACAGGAGAAAGCTGGAGCAGAAGTTGCAGAACAACAGCATGAAGGAAGTGTGGGATGGGATGAAGATCATCACTGGCTGCAGCTCGAAGCAGGGTGCCACCATCGAGAGAGATGTGAAGAGAGCAAACGAAATGAACATCTTCTTTAACAGGTTTGACCACCCTAACCCACTCTCACCTCGGATTACTGCACTCTCTACACATCCTTCTGCTGATACCAACATAGGAGAGACATCCCCACCCACAATTACAGCAGCGCAAGTGAGCAGAGAGCTGAGGAAACTTCGTGCCAGCAAAGCAGCAGGTCCAGATGGAGTATCGCCACGACTGCTGAAGGTCTGTGCATCAGAGCTGGGGGGTCCTCTACAGCTCATCTTCAACCTGAGCCTGGAACAGGGGAAAGTCCCGAGGCTTTGGAAAACATCTTGCATCACCCCAGTCCCAAAGGTATCACATCCTGGTGAGCTGAATGACTTCCGGCCTGTCGCTCTAACATCACATGTGATGAAGACCATGGAGCGGCTGCTGCTTCACCACCTGAGGCCACAGGTCCAACACGCCCTCGACCCTCTGCAGTTCGCATACCAGGAGAAGGTGGGAGCGGAAGATGCCATCATCTATATGCTACATCGATCCCTCTCCCACTTGGACAGAGGCAGTGGTGCTGTAAGAATTATGTTTCTAGACTTCTCTAGCGCCTTCAACACCATCCAACCTCTGCTCCTTAGGGACAAGCTGACAGAGATGGGAGTAGAGTCATACCTGGTGGCATGGATCGTGGACTATCTTACAAACAGACCTCAGTATGTGCGTCTCGGGAATTGCAGATCTGACATTGTGGTCAGCAACACAGGAGCGCCGCAGGGGACTGTACTTTCTCCGGTCCTATTCAGCCTATATACATCGGACTTCCAATATAACTCAGAGTCCTGCCACGTGCAAAAGTTTGCTGACGACACTGCTATCGTGGGCTGCATCAGGAGTGGGCAGAAGGAGGAGTATAGAAACCTCATCAAAGACTTTGTTAAATGGTGCGACTTAAACCACCTACAACTGAACACCAGCAAAACCAAGGAACTGGTGGTGGATTTTAGGAGACCCAGGCCCCTCATGGACCCCGTGATCATCAGAGGTGACTGTGTGCAGAGGGTGCAGACCTATAAATACCTAGGAGTGCAGCTGGACGATAAATTAGACTGGACTGCCAATACTGATTCTCTGTGCAAGAAAGGACAGAGCCGCCTGTACTTCCTTAGAAGACTGGCATCCTTCAACATCTGCAGTAAGATGCTGCAGATGTTCTATCAGATGGTTGTGGCGAGTGCCCTCTTCTACGCAGTGGTGTGCTGGGGAGGCAGCATTAAGAAGAAGGATGCCTCACGCCTGGACAAACTGGTGAGGAAGGCAGGCTCTATTGTTGGCATAGAGCTGGACGGTCTGACATCCGTAGCAGAGCAACGGGCACTCAGCAGGCTCCTATCAATTATGGAGAATCCACTACATCCATTAAACAGTGTCATCTCCAGACAGAGGAGCAGTTTCAGTGACAGACTGCTGTCACTGTCCTGCTCCACTGACAGACTGAGAAGATCATTCCTCCCCCAAACTATGCGACTCTTCAATTCCACCAGAGGGGGTAAACGTTGAACATTATTCAAGTTATTGTCTGTTTTTTTATCTGCATTTTTTATTACTCTTTAATTTAATATTTTTGCTGCTGGAATATGTGAATTTCCCCCTGGGATTAATAAAGTATCTATCTATCTCTATCTATCTATCTATTACCTTTTTCCATCATTCATGAGCAAGTTTCTGCTATACTTGTACTCCTCCACTAAGGGCAGTTGATCGTCATTTCACCTGAAGAGAGCAATCCACTCTTTTCCAACTGAGAACCACGACTTCAGACTTTGAGGTATTGATCCTCATCCCAACTGCTTCACACACTGAATCACTTGAGAAGCTGCTTAAGATTACAGTCAGATGAGACAAAGAGGACAACATCATCTGAATAAAACGACAATGCCACCCCTAGACACCCTCATATTCTTGGCTATGCCTTGCTATCCTGTCCATGTAAATCACAAACACGAGAACTGACAAGACACAGCTTTGACAAAGTCCAACACCCACAGAAAATGAATTTGACTTAACACCAAGTATTCAGGCACAGCTCTCACTGTATGATTTTTATATAACATAACATTCCTTAATCTAGTTAATTCAATTCAGTATCATGGAAGGCCAGAGCCTATCCTGGCACCATGATGGGCAAGGCAGGATATAACCCTGGGCAAGCTTTTAGAGATGTGGCAGAGAAGTCCACACAAACGTGAGGAGAATGTACAAACTCCAAAGAAGTAGGGTTCAGACTTGAGGACAGCCCCAAAATGGATGAAGCATAGCTAACCACTGCTCCACTGTGTCTTCCTTTGGGGTTTTCAGTTCCAGTATAAAACTAATTATGAGAGACAATTACACTTATATGCTGGACAATGTCTAGTGCAGTGGGGATATACAAAAACTTCATTATATGTCTGCAATTTTTAAGTAATTCCAGCAGTTTTTGTTTTTCTGACTAATATAAAAAAGGAGACTTAACTACTGCTAAGAACACTCACCCTAAATGTCTGTTATATGTCACAAAGAGAATAAAGCTGGGAGGTAGGTGCACTCATGAGGATCTAATGTGGCCTAATTCCCAAGGGCACAGTCGAAAGGGTTTATTAAAGCATCCCTAACTTCCAGATCATTTATGTTTTCTCACACTGAAGTTCATAAGATATTTTCAATTTTATAGCACTTTATTTTCATCAAAGGCTCTGTCATTGTTGTCACACAACCCATTTCTGTGCGGTTTTTATGGAGTTAACATAGATTTTTCCTAATGATGCTGAAGAAAATGGGCAAAAGCTGTTCTGTGAAAGCACACATACTTGCTATAATGGAAATAATCCATGGGCAGTCGAGTGCTTTAAATTCTCGACCATTAATTATATATGGGGTATTACCATTTATTTTATTCTGCAGCTTGTATACCCTGTATTAGGGTGAGGTATTTAAAAAGGGCCTCTGCTTTATAATGTTTGAGGCTGACTGTGTGATGTGAAAAATGGTGTACGCATTAAAAGAGCAAACATCAAGACCACCATAGGCCCCAAGGCTTTAATTCTTTGAAAGGCCCCCCACTACGTTGCACCTCTTAAACAATATGTGAACACACTGGTGTCTGCTTATAAATATGTTCAATAGGTATTTTAGACCACTTCATCCAAACCTAACATTTATGTCCTAGAAAAATAAAGATTGAAATGTATAGCAGCATCATATTAGACTCAGTGGTTGAATATTGCAAGGAGGTGCCCATCTGGCAAGAAGTAACAAGGCGTACAGGCACCACCAGAGTGGCACAGAGCATTGTTAAGTCCCTCAGTAAACCTACATGCAGGAAAAAGCTCAGGAGGGGCAATCCCAGTATGAAAGTGCAGTGGCTGATAAGGGTTTGGTTAGCCAAATGAATGTACTGGATGCTCTGGGAGGGCAATGGGTAGACGCACCATCATGTGTGGGACAGATAAAAGTAACCTGGAGGGACAGACGTTACTTCCTGGTAGGGTGCTAGAGGGAAAGCCACCCTACCATTATCATGGTTTCAAAAGATACAGAATTTTAAGCCAAAGAGGGAATGCTAGAGGGCATATGGTCCCAGAGAACATATGGGATTGATTTCTCACTGAAATAATACAGGCAGCTTTGTGCTTTGAAGACCATTAGCTCAGAGTTGTAAGAACAAAAGTAGCTGGTAGTCCAACCAGGTTTGTCTGCTGCAAATTCAGAGATGTCTTTGATTGCAGAAGTGACCTCATTTATTACTAAAACATGAAAAACGTTTCTGTTTTAATGATGTGTTTGCATAGATTGGTGTAGACACAAAACACATCAAATTATTTCCCCTTACAATTCTGGGTAGCTCACTCCCAGATAATCAATCAAGGCAGGAACTGGGAGAACTTCTTGCCCGTTCTGAGGCGGTGGTGGGATGGTATAGAATGCTGCTTGGTGCTTGGGCTTATTGACACATTTAGAAGACAAAAGATGCTGATGGAGAGGTGCGAAAGGATTTAAGGTGGGCTGAATTTACGAGATTTTTCGTTGGCTCTGGTAATTCTAGTGTTAAAGCCACCTTGCTAGCAGAGGCCAGTTGAGTGCAGAGTTGAAAGTATTGTGAACAAGCATGCAACTCGCAGAAAGAATAATGACCAGAATATGGAGCATAAGTGTCTGTGGTGACGGATGGAGTGATTGATGTTATACTGAGTTGTGTAAGTGGGGAGTTAGGTTGACATCATATTGCAGGACTTAACACCATTTCTGGTTGAAGAACATGTAAAATTTAATGACTGCAGTTGTTGAAGCTTGCTTTGTCAAGGTTCCAAATGGCTTTGAAAGTACTGCAATGTCACCTAACAGAAAAACAACATTGAGCACACCAGACTGAACTGTTGTCTCAGCCCATCTTTTTTGATTCTCTTTCTATATGGATATGGCAAACAAAAAACACTGAGGAGATATTTGTATTGCCTTCAAAGTTTGATGAACTTCTCGGTTTGAGGTCTAGAATGCCATAAGTGAGTTGCTGGGGTTGTCACACACAACTGAGCAGGTGTGGACCTACAATATTCTACAGCTGACTGATTTTCTTAAGATTATGTAAATAAAGGCTCAGTAAAAATGAGAGAATTTTTGTTTGTTATTTTGCCACATTTTTTCTTTTGTACTGCGTTTAATTCACATAATCATTCCCTTCTCTTATCATATTTATTTAATAGACAATTTCCAGCATTTTGGCAGTTTTATGTTATTTGGTGGTTGTGTATGGCTCTATGACCCTGCATTTTTTTCCCACAACACAGGCAAACTAAACAGGCCTACTAAATGTCAGTACCACAAAATCTGAAACAGCTAGGCAACATCAGCAATGAATGTGCAAGAGTTCATTGCCCAAAAAAAACAAATATGTAAGTTGCTTTGCCCATGACTATCACGTTTGTAAAATGTTTTTATTTTCTTTTAAAATGTATCCAATGTTTGGACAATATATACTGCGCTCTGACACTTTAATCAGACTTGGGCAATGACATGATTTACAACAGATGTCTTCGCTATAAACAATAGTGTTGCTACTACAGAAATGCGGAGAAAACCCAAACCAACACTGCGTCAAGGTGACGTCACCTATCATAACAATACAGTCAGTCAGTCATTTTCTAACCCACTTTGCCTTGAACAGAGTCGAGGGGGTCTGCTAGAATGTGTCCCAGCTATCATAGGGCATAAGGCGGGAACAAACCCTGGACAGGGCGCCAGTCAATCGAAGGGCAAACACATACACACACACCCCAACCACACACTAGGGCCAATTTAGTACCGCCAATCTACCTAACCTGCATGTTTTTGGACTGTGAGAGGAAACTGGAGCACCTGAAGGAAACCCACACAGGCACATGGAAAACATGCTATCTACATGCAGGGAGGACCTGGGAAATGAACCCTGACCTCCTGACTGTGAGGAAGCAGTACAACCATTCAGTGCTACCATACCATGCTGCTCTTTGTAACAGTACACTAAACAAAAAATAAAAGATACAAAAATATGCATTAAAAACATGTCAACAACAAAAACAGTTTGTTTTAGTGTAAGATACATCACAAATAGAGGTTGTGCAGTGAGGAACTACGAAATGCCAAACACAAAACAGCTCGTTAAATGCACTTTTACCCATCAAAGACCAATAGCTGATCAGATCATCTCTGCAAAGGCCTCCATTTAAATCTTGAGTCACAGCAAGGCAAAGGCATCATCACATAGTCATTCCATAATGTCATAATGTAGCCAGGCAGACAAATAGTGATATGCTGCAGTCAGATGGATGATGTGCCAGGGAAGGTTTCAGCAGCCTGGCAGGCCATCCAACCATGTGGTTACCCTCAAATGACCACACCAGAGTAAGAGCAACACATCGGTCTGTTCCATCTTAGAGATCATTACAGATTTGATGTCCTTAGTGCTGCTGAACTACGGACAGACACACTATCCCCATCAGTGACAGGTCAGTAACGGATAGGCTCTATGCTGTTAGTTGCAGATCAAGTTTGTCCTCTGCCTATACCTCCTACATAGCATGACCTTATAGGAGGACAACATCATGCCACACACAGCTGCTATAGTCACAACTGTCCTGAGAAATCAATGCTGGTGTGCAGGCTCTGCTTTAGCCTGCCATCTGTTCTGACCTTAACCCCATACACTGTAGCACCTGTAGGATCAGCCAAATCACAACATCTGGAGACTTGATCTTCTGCCTACCATTCGCCAGCAACTTCATCATATACTTCTGGAGTAGTAGGATAACATCCCACAAATGCAGAATCAGAGGCAGGGAGGCAGAAAAGGTAGGCCTTTAGAGGCGGTATGAGTTTGTTTCCATTCCTTCATACTATGTGCTCTTGCTTATTTATCCTTATTTTGTTTGGCACTTACAAGTTACTTTCTGCACCTGTAGCTCACTGTAGCATTATTCTGGGTGTGAACATTTGATACCCAGGTACCCTCTCCCATAACATAGTAAACTGTCCAGGTTCAACCATAAATGAATGTCTAGCCAGCACAGTGATATTGATGGGAATGTTAGATTTACAATCTACTAGCAACTTACTGCTTCAGATGGTAAAAGATGACTAGAATATATTTGCGAAAATAAAACTGCTAAAAGGATTCTGAGGTTTTATATGTTGCAGTTTACCTGTTAAATTCAACCTGATAAGTGATGAGTTTTAATCTAATGCTTCTATAACAATAAATACTTCTTTTATTCTTATTATTTAAAACAATCACGTTTCTATACAATGCACCAAGAAAAGGTCAAATTCAGACCACATGGTTGTATATTTTTTAATACTGCTTACTATACAGTGGCGTGCAAACTAAGTATAAGTCACTGTATATGTCATACTGGATTGCATGCTTTTTTCGTTTTCAAAATGTGTGAATACTTAGATGCCATTAAGCCCTAATTTCAGCCCAAGGTCACAACAGCTCAGTACGCCAGTAACATTCACACCTCAGTGGCTTCTGAGGAGCCACAAGACAGTAAGTGGAGTTGACAGCATCCACACAGATGAAAAAGGAGCATGTTTAGGGTGACAGTCTAAAGTGCCACAATGAAAACTTCAAATCTGTAGGGTCAAAAACCAGCAGACAGCTGTCCTGTCACTTCAAAAATTCGGTAACACATGGCTGTAGCTGGCAGCTTTGTTTACACCAGAGTGACGCCAGAAATTCTTCAGTAAGCCATTATCATCACACCGACCACTGCACATTAATGAAGTGTTGCTCTCTGGATGCCATCTTTTCATCACTTAAGGCGCTCCACAGATGGCTAAGCTTTCAAAGTGAACACTGACATAGTGGATATGCTGGCCTACAAACACTGCCTTCCAAATATTTAGTCCCTTTGGGGTCTGCTATTTCCCTCTGTTTAGTCATCTTGACTGGGAAGGAACTGCTGCTCTCTGAGTCATATCTTAAACAGGCCAGAATGTAATGTGAGGACAATTCTGGTTACCGTAAATGATGGGAAAATGAACATTCTTCTACTATGACAGTTTCTGTTTCTAATTTTACCACAGTCCTTCCTTACAGACCTTACATGACAAAATGTGATTCTCTTTTTAATGGACCTGCAAATTATGGTTTTTAATATGATAACAGATAATAGATTAACATTACATTTTATTTTCTATTTACTTTTCCCACAGGACTCATTTGAGATCAGTATTAACACCCTCTTTTTTGCAGTGTTAAAAGTACAACAAATGGTAATGGGCAGCACTGTGGCACAGTGGTAGCGCTGCTGCCTTGCAGTTAAGAGACCCGGGTTCGCTTTGCGGGTCGTCCCTGCGTGGAGTTTGCATGTTCTCCCCATGTCTGCATGGGTTTCCTCCCCCAGTCCAAAGACATGCAGGTTAGGTGCATTGGCGATTCTGAATTGTCCCTAGTGTGTGCTTGGTGTGTGTGTGCGCGCCCTGCGGTGGGCTGGCGCCCTGCCCAGGGTTTGTTTCCTGCCTTGCGTCCTGTGTTGGCTGGGATTGGCTCCAGCACACCACCATGACCCTGTAGTTACGATATAGTGGGTTAGATAATGGATGGATGGATTAACACCCTCTTTTTTGCAATGTTAAAGGTACAACAAATAGTAACGGGCAGCACGGTGGCACAGTGGTAGCACAGTGGTAAGGAGACCTGGGTTCGCTTCCCGGGTCCTCCCTGCATGCAGTTTGCATGTTTTCCCCATGTCTGCGTGGCTTTCCTCCCACAGTCCAAGGACATGCAGGTTAGGTGCACTGGCAATCCTAAATTGTCCCTAGAGTGTGCTTGGTGTGTGTGTGTATGTGTGTGTGTGTGCCCTGCGGTGGGCTGGCACCCTGCCTGGGGTTTGTCCCTGCCTAACTCCCTGTCCTGGCTGGGATTGGCTCCAGCAGACCCCCTTGATCCTGTAGTTAGGATATAGCAGGTTGGACAATGACTGACTGACAAATGGTAACAGTAAAAAAGGGATTTAAAACAACCATTTACTACTAATATGTGTTATCTCTTCATTTTGACTGGATCTGAGAAAAAGTTGTTTAATGTACAAAGAGAGCGACCGCTATTTTTTTTTGCTGCCTCTGTGGGTTTTATAATTTACCACAGTGGGTCAAAAACAGTTCACACAGACATTCAATAGTAACTGAGATTACTTACAGCATTATTATTATTATTATTACCATAAAGCTATAAAATAGAAAAAATAAAAGGCATATATTTGTATTAATAAAGGTCAGTGATGAATATGTATACCAATAAAACCAATATCTTTATTTTTATTGCATTTCTATTTTAAACTCAGGCAATTTTACATTAGCATAAAGGTTATGGTTAAAGTGATGGGGAATTCCTCGATTTGTCAGCACTGACAGCATTATAATATGAATTTAGGAGTTTTTTTATTATTGAGCTCAAACATATTAGAAAATCTATCTGTTCTTCTTCATGTGCCTAATTCAAACCAGGGCCACAGGGAATCAATATATTATTAAACACTTTTATACGTATATCTATGAGTATTTTGAAGCTTTAGATATGGAAAAAGGTGATCCACTGTGGCAACCCCTAATGGGAGCAGATAAAAGAAGAAGAAGACTCAAGGATTCCATTTCCAAGGTTTATTTTTGTTTCGATAAAGTTTGACAAAGTTAATTTTTGATTTTCTTTATCTAGTCAACACCATCTGGAAGCATCACATGGCTGTGAACTTCACACTGGTAACATCACAAAAATGACACTGTAAATATGGTGATGATCGTACTATGCATTATCTCTTGGTGGATATTCTTCATTCTTTTCAAGTGGGCCCTAGCTGTAGGATTGTGTTTCTGCTTCTAGCCTCATTATGTCTTTGACTATGGACTACAGTAATCCCTCGCTATATCGCGCTTCGACTTTCGCGGCTTCACTCTATCGCGGATTTTATATGTAAGCATATTTAAATATATATCGTGGATTTTTTGCTGGTTCACGGATTTCTGCGGACAATGGGTCTTTTAATTTCTGGTACATGCTTCCTCAGTTGGTTTGCCCAGTTGATTTCATACAAGGGACGCTATTGGCAGATGGCTGAGAAGCTACCCAACTTACTTTTCTCTCTCTCTCTCTTGCTCTGACATTCTCTGCTCCTGACGGAGGGGGTGTGAGCAGGAGGGCTGTTCGCACACCTAGACGATATGGACACTCATCTAAAAATTCTGAAAGATTACCTTCACGTTGCTCCCTTCTGTGCAGCTGCTTCGTGAAGCGACATGCTGCACGGTGCTTCGCATACTTAAAAGCTCGAAGGGCACGTATTGATTTTTGATTGTTTGTTTTTATCTGTCTCTCTCTCTCTCTGACATTCTCTGCTCCTGACGGAGGGGGGTGTGAGCTGCTGCCTTCCTTGCAACTGCTTTGTGTGGCAGTGCTTCGCATACTTAAAAGCCAAACAGCCCTATTGATTTGTTTGCTTTTCTCTATCTCTCTGACATTCTCTGCTCCTGACGCGCACTCCTTTGAAGAGGAAGATATGTTTGCATTCTTTTAATTGTGAGACGGAACTGTCATCTCTGTCTTGTTATGGAGCACAGTTTAAACTTTTGAAAAAGAGACAAATGTTTGTTTGCAGTGTTTGAATAAAGTTCCTGTCTCTCTACAACTTCCTGTGTTTCTGTGCAAATCTGTGACCCAAGCATGACTATATAAAAATAACCATATAAACATATGGTTTCTACCTCGCAGATTTTCACCTTTCACTGGGGGTTCTGGAACGCAACCTCCGCGATCGAGGAGGGATTACTGTACTGAGTAACATCTTGTTCTTTTGATTCTTAGCTGCCCTGATTATTTTAATCTCACATGACCCCTTGCAATCCCACACCATATCTCAGCCTTCATTAATCTCTTGTTTTTTTCTGTATTCACAATAAACCTTGGAAACTTCATGAAACCCCTAACAATCAGAGCCTCTCTGGTCCCTCAGAGGACTCACTCACTCACTTACTCTTCCATAAATGGCCAAGCCAGAGTCCAAGAAGGCCAGTGTTGACTTGGAAAAAGCTGATAACTATGTACTTCAAAGTATTCAGTGTAAAGTGCTTAATGGGAGCAATAGTTATACTGTAAATTTATATTAGGAAAGCTAATAGACAATTAAAGAGAAATAATTTAGGAAAGATTACCCAAACAGGTTCTTTCAGTATTTTAGTAGTAAAAGAACAGTCAAGGAGGAGGTGAAGTGGAACAGAAAAAGTAAAGGTGAAATAATCAATGTGCTAAACGTGCATTTTTCTAAAGTTTACACGTATGAAGAAGTCAGTAACCTCCCAACAGTAACATGGACTATCAAGAAGGTGCTTATTAATTTGGAAAATTGTGAACAGTAAAGTGCCGCATTAATTAAACAGGCTTAAATCTAGTAAACCTCCAGGAACAAATAACATTTATCCTCAAGTGCTTAAAGGCATTAATGAGTGCATATATAAACCCTTGACACATTTGATGAAAATTGCTGCACAGTGGGGAACTTCCAGCAAATGTCACTGTGTTAGATGAGTTTGAGTTGAGATTTTAATCTATTAAAGGTTAGTGGACACAATATGACCGACACTGATTAACTTTGCATTTCTTCTCATGGTTTTTATCAACTCATTATTTTTAGCCAAAGTTAAAAAATACAAATTAAAAGATCACAATTTACACAATTTTTGGTAAAGAAAGCGCCTAGAAGTTAAAAGTTAATAGAGCCACTTACCTCTGATCTGACGGCAGATTAAACATGCCCAATCTGTCAGATTTGTTATATATATAAAATCAAACGTCTGTATGTCTGTCCACTTTTTATGAGAGAACTACTTAGCGGATTTAAATCAGGTTTTTTTTCTATAATTTGCTTGAACATTCCAGTTGATTTTGCGACTTCTCTCATCATGCTAAGTATCAGTGATCACTTGTGGTACCGATTTATTTGCATGAATCCGAGAGAGCGGCTGCAAGGCACTCACACGCCAGTCTCCGTACGAGTTGGTCCACCTCTTGCCACGTGTTGCAGGATACCTTGCCTCTGCATTATCATCTACAGATTGTTAATGAGTAGCTTTTTATGTTTTTGAGAGAGAGAGATCAGACCTACATGTATTTTAGATGGTAGCCGCTGTTTGCCAGAGATATCATGGCCATGTGCTTTTCTCCCCACGTGGAAGATGCTCTCCTGTCAGAGCTGAACACGATCAGATACAATGCCAACATTTGACGTTGGAGCGTACCTACCTTCCGCTTGGCCAAAGTTACTTTTTTTTTGTAAATTGATTTTTAAAGTTTGTCCTGTTTCACTACTACATGGGAGGAGCCCCAGGGGACAGCTAGTTTTTAATAAGTACAAACTACAAAAATGTACTATTCTCAGTGGAAATATCCATCCATTATCCAGCCCACTAAATCCTAACTACAGGGTCACGGGGGTCCGCTGGAGCCAATCAGTGGAAATATTTTGCACTAAGCTATCCACAAAGTCAATCTAACATGTCTAGTACAACAGCTTGGAATAGCCTTGGATTTTCTCTATCTCAAATGGTTGAATAGGTTTCCTTTTTCATCTGGCCATTGTAATTCAGCTGCCATTTGTGGCAGAACATTTTAAATGGTAAAAGACACCATTGCAAGTGCAATGAGAGAGGTGAGATATCGATAGATTGTGGAATTCATCTCTTTCAGGTCTGTTAAAGAGCAACATGTTCTACAATAAGAGTTGCTATTTGAATAACCTATAAAGAAGTACCAATGAAGAACAAATTTGGCTTCCACTAATGATAAAAAAGCACTACTGTGCCAAAAATGTCATACAATCTTCAAAATATATGGCATAAATTATTATTTTCTTTAAAGAAGAACACTCTATTATGTATAAAATAAACAACTTTATATTGACTAGTTTTGTGCATTGTAATACATGGTTTGTATCAATAACAGACATCAGGGCATATTGGGGTTGACGCACTAAGGTTTTCCTTAGTCTATCTTTGTCAGGTAGCTACAACAGCTTTGACTTTAGTCTTGTGTATCTCTGTTCGTACTTTTAGTCCTTTTTTAGTTTCTCTTTCTCTCTTACTTTGCTGCTTGACCATAAAACTACTGACTGAAGTAAAGTATTTGGTTTTTAAAACTGAAGTAGTCAATGCTTTCTAGGTTTCACTTTGAGGTCATGGTCTTCCAGAATGGGAAGAGAATAAAATCTTATACTGGGTTATTATTTTTGTGTCCACTTGAAAGACTTCTATGGAGTGGTAAGTGAAGTAGCTTGACTACATTTGTGACACTGCTTAGATAGTAATTCATCAAACCATTTTCTGAGGCAATCCACCAGTTAACAAAATTCATTCTTCTAATTTAAAGTCAGAGAAAGACAAAATATATTCCATCAGCATTGTTCATAAGTAGTGATAAGCAAAGCAGGTAAGTTTGGCTTCAAATACAGTTTTGCAAAACTGACACTATCATTTGTTTTCCATGCAATTTCACAATTGCAAAATGCAAAACTTACTAAAAACACTTTTTTGAAGGTTTTAAAGATTTTTTTAGGGTGGAACACAGGAATACTCCTTAAAGTATTCGCTCGCTTGCACTTTCATGTTTACTTGTGTTCTTGACTGTAGCTGCATAATGCATTAAATCTGTCACACAGCAGTAAAGTCAATTGCATTTATGCCTCTTGTTCACATCACCACAGAGGAGCACAGTGCATTTTTTTTATTTTTACATTGTACATATTGCTATAATGCTATGTTGTTGCTAGGCACATAATTCATGTGCCATGTAATGCAGGACATCATGGTGGTCATGATAGATAACAGGACCACTCACATTAAGTAAATGCAATGTAAATTGGGTAAAAGTTAGAGAAAAAGTCATAACAAACTAGAGCTCTTCACTTCACAAATATATTGTGACTAATTTGAGTTATTGGCCCTATTATACAGAGTAGACTATAATAATTTTTAAGTGTAAAGAATATTTTTAAAAATATATGCATTTTACTTTGGGAATTAGTCTTTATAAACTCAAGTAACAGTAAGACAAAGCCAATTTGATTATATTAATAGTGTGTGCTACAGACTTTTGAAAAACTGGATCTAACCAATATGTTTATATTGTGTGGAATGAATTTTGTGTTATTTGCAGTAGAGCACATCACTGGAATAGAGCTGGAATAATGTAGAGGAGCCTATCAGACAGTGTGTATCATGTGTCATGTATGATGTTGAGAAACATCCAGAAAAAGGTATCATTATTGAAACAGAGACCAGGAGCCTCAGGTACAACGCCGTGCGTAAAATTCACACTATAACATGGCGTATGGACAAAGGCGGAAATGTTCGTACGCACAAAAAAATCCAGATGCATAAATCTGTGCGTTTGCCAACTTCCACGTTCTTCCGCTACATAAATCCTGGTCAGCATGAAAAGTAACGCACGTGCACATGCCTGCTGTACCGCCCCACACAGGGACACAGTGAGAAAAAAGCTCAAAGTACCAACTTTAATCGCGAAATTTCCACTTCAATCACGTAGTTTACTTTGTCATTAAAGTAGAACGTCATAAACTTCATCTTTAAATCGTTTAATTTACTAGTTTCTCAAATACCATCGTAACTAAAGTAGCACGTTACATGCTTTGTTTTGTATGTGTTTTTCTATGTGCTCTATGTGTGTGAATCACTACGTGCTTCTTAAACAAGCTTTCTCTTCCTCCGACAGGACACAGAATCCATTACATTCGTGATATTACAGCTCCCTGAATAATTAAAATACTGAGATGCATACTTGATATCATTTTCATGATGATAGGAATTAAAGCATGTTATTAAACATGGGAACACATGTTATAATTTGCTTGAACATTCCAGTTGATTTTGCGACTTCTCTCATCATGCTAAGTATCAGTGATCACTTGTGGTACCGATTTATTTGCATGAATCCAAGAGAGCGGCTGCAAGGCACTCACGCGCCAGTCTCCGTACGAGTTGATCCACCTCTTGCCACGTGTTGCAGGATACCTTGCCTCTGCATTATCATCTACAGATTGTTAATGAGTAGCTTTTTATGTTTTTGAGAGAGAGAGATCAGACCTACATGTATTTTAGATGGCAGCTGCTGTTTGCCAGAGATATCATGGCCATGTGCTTTTCTCCCCACGCGGAATATGCTCTCCTGTCAGAGCTGAACACGATCAGATACAATGCCAACATTTGACGTTGGAGCGTACCTACCTTCCGCTTGGCCAAAGTTACTTTTTTTTTGTAAATTGATTTTAAAAAGTTTGTCCTGTTTCGCTACTACATGGGAGGAGCCCCAGGGGACAGCTAGTTTTTAATAAGTACAAACTACAAAAATGTACTATTCTCAGTGGAAATATCCATCCATTATCCAGCCCACTAAATCCTAACTACAGGGTCACGGGGGTCCGCTGGAGCCAATCAGTGGAAATATTTTGCACTAAGCTATCCACAAAGTCAATCTAACATGTCTAGTACAACAGCTTGGAATAGCCTTGGATTTTCTCTATCTCAAATGGTTGAATAGGTTTCCTTTTTCATCTGGCCATTGTAATTCAGCTGCCATTTGTGGCAGAACATTTTAAATGGTAAAAGACACCATTGCAAGTGCAATGAGAGAGGTGAGATATCGATAGATTGTGGAATTCATCTCTTTCAGGTCTGTTAAAGAGCAACATGTTCTACAATAAGAGTTGCTATTTGAATAACCTATAAAGAAGTACCAATGAAGAACAAATTTGGCTTCCACTAATGATAAAAAAGCACTACTGTGCCAAAAATGTCATACAATCTTCAAAATATATGGCATAAATTATTATTTTCTTTAAAGAAGAACACTCTATTATGTATAAAATAAACAACTTTATATTGACTAGTTTTGTGCATTGTAATACATGGTTTGTATCAATAACAGACATCAGGGCATATTGGGGTTGACGCACTAAGGTTTTCCTTAGTCTATCTTTGTCAGGTAGCTACAACAGCTTTGACTTTAGTCTTGTGTATCTCTGTTCGTACTTTTAGTCCTTTTTTAGTTTCTCTTTCTCTCTTACTTTGCTGCTTGACCATAAAACTACTGACTGAAGTAAAGTATTTGGTTTTTAAAACTGAAGTAGTCAATGCTTTCTAGGTTTCACTTTGAGGTCATGGTCTTCCAGAATGGGAAGAGAATAAAATCTTATACTGGGTTATTATTTTTGTGTCCACTTGAAAGACTTCTATGGAGTGGTAAGTGAAGTAGCTTGACTACATTTGTGACACTGCTTAGATAGTAATTCATCAAACCATTTTCTGAGGCAATCCACCAGTTAACAAAATTCATTCTTCTAATTTAAAGTCAGAGAAAGACAAAATATATTCCATCAGCATTGTTCATAAGTAGTGATAAGCAAAGCAGGTAAGTTTGGCCTCAAATACAGTTTTGCAAAACTGACACTATCATTTGTTTTCCATGCAATTTCACAATTGCAAAATGCAAAACTTACTAAAAACACTTTTTTGAAGGTTTTAAAGATTTTTTTAGGGTGGAACACAGGAATACTCCTTAAAGTATTCGCTCGCTTGCACTTTCATGTTTACTTGTGTTCTTGACTGTAGCTGCATAATGCATTAAATCTGTCACACAGCAGTAAAGTCAATTGCATTTATGCCTCTTGTTCACATCACCACAGAGGAGCACAGTGCATTTTTTTTATTTTTACATTGTACATATTGCTATAATGCTATGTTGTTGCTAGGCACATAATTCATGTGCCATGTAATGCAGGACATCATGGTGGTCATGATAGATAACAGGACCACTCACATTAAGTAAATGCAATGTAAATTGGGTAAAAGTTAGAGAAAAAGTCATAACAAACTAGAGCTCTTCACTTCACAAATATATTGTGACTAATTTGAGTTATTGGCCCTATTATACAGAGTAGACTATAATAATTTTTAAGTGTAAAGAATATTTTTAAAAATATATGCATTTTACTTTGGGAATTAGTCTTTATAAACTCAAGTAACAGTAAGACAAAGCCAATTTGATTATATTAATAGTGTGTGCTACAGACTTTTGAAAAACTGGATCTAACCAATATGTTTATATTGTGTGGAATGAATTTTGTGTTATTTGCAGTAGAGCACATCACTGGAATAGAGCTGGAATAATGTAGAGGAGCCTATCAGACAGTGTGTATCATGTGTCATGTATGATGTTGAGAAACATCCAGAAAAAGGTATCATTATTGAAACAGAGACCAGGAGCCTCAGGTACAACGCCGTGCGTAAAATTCACACTATAACATGGCGTATGGACAAAGGCGGAAATGTTCGTACGCACAAAAAAATCCAGATGCATAAATCTGTGCGTTTGCCAACTTCCACGTTCTTCCGCTACATAAATCCTGGTCAGCATGAAAAGTAACGCACGTGCACATGCCTGCTGTACCGCCCCACACAGGGACACAGTGAGAAAAAAGCTCAAAGTGCCAACTTTAATCGCGAAATTTCCACTTCAATCACGTAGTTTACTTTGTCATTAAAGTAGAACGTCATAAACTTCATCTTTAAATCGTTTAATTTACTAGTTTCTCAAATACCATCGTAACTAAAGTAGCACGTTACATGCTTTGTTTTGTATGTGTTTTTCTATGTGCTCTATGTGTGTGAATCACTACGTGCTTCTTAAACAAGCTTTCTCTTCCTCCTACAGGACACAGAATCCATTACATTCGTGATATTACAGCTCCCTGAATAATTAAAATACTGAGATGCATACTTGATATCATTTTCATGATGATAGGAATTAAAGCATGTTATTAAACATGGGAACACAGTGGCGCAGTGATTGTTCATGTCTCACGCAAGATGCTTGCTGCACCGTGCCCTTTCAAACATACTAACCCCCAATTCCTGTCCTTCCTTTTCTTTCTCCAAATACCCAATCGCCACACAATCTGCTCTGTAATAGACATTAAGCCATCTGTAAGCTTAGAACGCCAATTCTTCAAAATTTTTAAGAAACATTTAAATATCTTTGTAGTACGTGTTTAATTATTCTATCCATCTAGCCTTCCAGTGTCGCGCCAGCCCCAGCAAGAGTACAGCGTGAGGCAGGAACAATCCCTGAACTAGTTAGTGCTGCGCCACTGTGTCCTCACATGTTTAATTATTAACAATATACAGTAGATTATTTAAATGATGTTAACATTTTATCTGTATAATGTAATAAACATATTTTGCTGCATTTCATCTTAAAAATGATATCGTCATCATATGTAAATACGTGCTTTATAAAGTGGTGCAGGTTGTGCAATATTATAACTGTATCGCAAGTGTACAGTGAGGTAATTGTACTTGTAAGTACAAACAGTTCTATAAGGAGCACTTGATGGACTAATTGAGTGCGTTTATAGTTCTTGGGATGAAACTATTTCTGAACAGCGAGATCTGTACAGGAAAGGCTCTGAAGCGTTTGTTGGATGAGAACAGTTCAAATAGCGAATGGCTGAAGCAGCGTGTGTTTGATTCTGTATACCGGTAATTCTCTTTCCGATCAGCTGCTCCGAGTGGTGCGGTGAGAGTAATATGGAAAAAGATGATCCGCTGTGGCAACCCCTAACGAGAGCAGCTGAAAGAAGAAGAAGAAGGTGCAGTGAGAGTAACAACGCTAAAGCAGCTATGGTATTTGGAATAGTTTGGCCATTCCGTGGACCATTATATTGTTACATGTTAATTACAATCAGATACCTTAAACTAATGAACAATATGCGGTTAATTTCAATGTATTTGATAAAGTCGGCGCTGTGGATGTAAAAAAGAAAGGGAAACTATCCGGGAACAGCATCACTGCTTTGACGTTGGGTGCCGCCAGTTTGCAAAACCGAGCGGAGAACTTGTGTACGCCAGGGTTTGAGCTACAATGAAAATGTGCATGGCTTTACTCCAAGTTTAGGTTTTATACATCGTGATTTGAGCATGAAAATGGGCTTACGCAACATTTTTGTGCGTAGGCACCGTTTATACATGAGGCCCCACAAGATTAGGTATGAGACGAGAAAGAGAGAAAGAGATAACTGACTATTAAAAAAGTGAATGAAATGAAATGAATTCTCCATATCTACACCGTGTAAAGTTAGTGAACCAGCTGCCATGGCACAAAGCCTCAGACGCTGACGTCCAAGGCTCAATCCCCACAAGGGGAAGCAAAGGTGCGTACAACTGATGAGCCTAAATTAGGGCGAAACATGTGCCATGTACTCTTTGTATTATTTGACAGGTACTTTATAACATGCCTATGATGTGGTTCTCACAACTGAGAGAGCATTTTGGATGTTTGTAGACTGGCTGACCAACCACAAGTGTTACCTGGTACGTGACCACCCAAATGATCTGATTCCAATTCAGACCTAGGATATATATATATAAAGAAAGAACCAGCCTCAACATACACAAAAAGGTTTGGGGCAGCCACCCGTATATTGTCCCTGGCTGCAAAAGGGTATGAAAATTTGCACTGATTGCATGAGTTGCAGTTCCAAATTGAACTGAACTGTTAAGCCTAAGATGTCAGCTTTAAAGGACTTTGCAGGAAGTGATGTCATTAATTTTGGGACTGGAAGTGACATCACTCTTGAGGGCCGGAACTGGAAATGATGTCACTCTTGAAGGCCAGTAACCGGAAGTGACATCTTTCTTGGGGACAGAACCGGAATTGGAGTCGTCAAGGTTGAATCAGGCAGATTTTCCTATATTTGGTCTGCAGAAATAACAGAGGAAGGTTTAATGCACCCCGTCACCCCCTGGCCTGGCGTGGAATTACCTTCATTTGGTCCATTCAGCTTCTTTCTAACTGTGACTATATATATATATATATATATATATATATATATATATATATATATATATATATATATATATATATATAATGTACGGTCTGTTCTAAATTTAATTTTAATTTCCCAGACTGTAGTTCCAGCCTGCACACAGGTGTTGACCGCCCACTCCCGCTTGCAATACTGAAAATCAGTCGCAAGCAAAATAATTTCCATTGGTGGAGTCCAGATGAGCCATGCTGCCCAAAATGGAGCGACACATAGCACAAGTTCTGCTAGTGGCTCCTCGCTTATTGAGTAGTTCGCTTAACAACCTATTCATAGGAATGGAACTCAGTCGTAAGGTGAGGAGCGTCTGTATTTAAGGGTCACTGCTTACAATATGATGTCATTTTTTATGTTTTTTTTCTATTACAATCAAGAATATTTAGACTTGAAACCTGAGACCATTAGGTTACAAAGACACTCTTCCATCTCATTCAAAAATACTGCATAGTGAGGACTCGCCCCACTCTGAAGACGAGATAGCTTCTTACGCTGCAGCAGCATGCTTCTGTGTGTGCAACGACAGGCTGGTTTCAGTGAGCCCCCTTTCCTACACTTGCCTGGTTTGTTGCAGACTCACAATAAACTTTAATCCTCTAACAACAGTTTGGGATAATACCCAATGGAACATAAGGAACTTCACAAATGAAAGGAGACCATTCAGTCCTACAAGTTCGTCTGACTAGGCAGTAACTAAGATGTTTTAATATCTCATCCAAACTACTCAAAACAATTGCTTAATGAACAATCCCCTGTGATAACTTCTATAACACTTCTAGAGCACTTTATTGTTTGCACAAGTCGATGAATCCTAACTCATCTAACATACAACAAAGGGGAAGGATATCCTGTTTTATATACATTTGAAAAAATGAAAAGCAAATAACCAGGATCAATTCAAAAGGACTTTAGAATCTGGCAGTCATTTATGAATGTTGTCCTGAATTAATTTCACATGCTGAAACATTGCAAACCTTACAGACATTTCAGTATTTTTGAGAATATTTTAATATTAAATTTTTTTCTTTTTCTGCTTTCTAGATGAATCACTGACATGGAATGAAGCCTTCACTGTAAGCAAAGTGAAGCCTAAACAATATGCCAAATTAATTTCCATTGACTTGTTTTGTGTCCCCTGCCCGATCCCAATTACAACTCTGAAAGGCCATAAAGTCTAGATTTTAAGTTGTTTTAACAGTAATATGTATGCAAAATTTCATGAACTTCATCTCAGCAGCTTTGGAGTGATGCATTTTTTTGCTCCCTTCCCCATTACAACCACCCTTCTTTGGTATTGTGGGTCCACAGCTCTCAGCAAAGGCCAGTTTTTAGATAAATAAACAATTGCGCTAGCGGCTTAGTGAGGGGGCATGGAGGTTGTGGATGTAGCGGGTCTCAGGGCGATCTGCGGTGTGGGTGTTTCTCACCTAAGTTGCCAGGTGAGAGACTGCCCACATCTGTGATTGTTCCTGGGGCTGCTAATGTGCTGCAGCTGCTATGCCCTCTCGACATATTCAGAAGCGTGAGCCGGCTAGAAGAAAAAAGAAAGAAGGAGGAAAATAAGATGAACGGAAAGAGAAAGAGACGGAGGTTACTGGAAGGAAGTAAGGAGAAAGTCAGTGAGAGAGAGAGAGAGAGCGCGAAGGCGAACGAGCGAGAGCATGCTCAAGTGCAGCTGGACTGTGGGTCCTAGCGAGGTGTTTAGCTAACACCTAGGGCAGTTGATTGTAGTCGCTCCCGCTGAGCATTTGGAGAAGAGCGGGAGTGACTAGTGAGGAAGGTGACTCGCCGTGGAAGACAGCAAGAGTCGGGAGACTTAGGCATGTAATCTCCAGCGTGGGAGTCCTGGCCGTTGGAGAGAAGCTAAGTCCTGATCTGGGATGAGAGTGCGACCGAAGCTAGGATCGGGAGGCATCCAGACCTGTGTGATTGAAAGAAGGTCAGCTGCAGAGAGAGCGTCTCGCCTGCTGCAGGGCCCAAACGGGAGAAGCAGGTGAGACGCTAGTGTAAAAGAAGCACCGGGCTTGGGTAATTGTTTTAAAGTACTGATTCCAGCAACGTTTTTTAACCTCATCATCTTTTAATGGATTATTTATTTAATGAAGACTTTTTAGAAGCACTGCATTCATTTATTTGAATATTTTGTTTTTGATTATTTATAAATAAAAGCACTTTGCACTTTTTCATCATCCTCTTGCTATGCTGTTGCCTCACTGTCTAGCTCATCGGTAACATTACCGACAGTGTAGGGTTCAAGGGCTCCTAATAGCAGAATGGGAGCATGGAGCAGAACCCGCATCGTCACACCTTCCTAAAGAAATTTCTGCAATGCTGTGTACCATGGATTTTAAATTGAGTCACCTTTTTATACGTACAAAGATTCACTCAGCAATATTTGCAAGATTAACGAACAAAAAGAGAAACAAAGAGACGAGATGCAATCAAAAGTTTGAAATAAAGTCCTTAGTGTGTAATAAATAACATCAAATAAAGCAGACAATTTCAAAAGACAGAACGTATTATGATTTTGTTCATGTAGACTAGGGGGTTCTGCACCCTGCTCGCTTCGCTCACCCACCCCCAGATTTAGTTTACCGGATATACAATGGGAGTTGTTACATATGCATTATTTTCACCTTCATTTTAAAACTTTTGTAAAAACAATTCTTGTCCTTTATTTTCGGCCCGGGCATGGTTAAATCTCTTTCTTGCAGTACATATAACGCTACTTGCGTTGTGAATGGGGGACGGCTGAACGCACGCTAAGGAGATGCAGTCGGATCATGTTTGTCGTGCTGCGCATTGATCATTTAAAGCCTGCACAGCAGCTGTTCTTTTGCCTCTTCGTGTCTCTGCCACTCGTGTTGTAAAGGGGAGGGGCGGGGCTAGACACACGCTAAGGAGTTGCAATTGGATCATCTGCTGGCTTCCTTCTGCTGCTGCTGGCAAGCTGCGTGTTCTGCTTGTCGCTTGTCATTGTTTTAAGAGCTGGGAGCACATGATGTCTGACTACAAAAAGCATTCTAAAAACTGCTTGGTTAGATGTCCATGAACTTGTTTTAAATTTTGTCACACTGCCTTGTCTCGCGGGATGTCAAATTGCAATCTCTTGGCACCAAGTCTCATGTTTAAGGTCCCCACGAGATGCTCCGTGGCCAATCTCTTTCATTTCGCGGGTCTTTTAAGTGTCTTCCGAGATGATCACGTCTCGTCTCCCTGGTCTCCCTTCCACCAAGATTTTTTTTTTTATAATAGAGAGATAATAATGAAATTCTTCAAATCAATAAAATAAAAGGCACCCTACTATGGACTGGTGCATGTCCACAGTTGTGACATATCTTGTTCTTGATGACACAAGTATAGACAACAGGCCCCCACAACCCTAAAGTAGATTAAACAGGGTTGAGAATGCTATGTAATAAATAAATAAACAACATGATTGTTCAGAGTTGTGGCTTTGCTGAAAGTAACAAAAATCCAATAGCCAGGCCTGTGCTGTGATTTAAACCCTACAACGACTCACATAATTTATACCATATGGGCTACAAGGTTACTGTATTCAACTAATTTTCAAAGTTGTGCAAAAAAAGTGGGTGTGTCACTGAGTTAAGCCTTATCCAATGTTGACGTTGTCATGAAAAGAAGACAGTTCTGTAATTACAGTAGTGATGAAATAAATGTGACTTTAATAGCAAGGACTAAGCCACACAGGAAAGGAAGAGGATGGGATAAAGTACAATGGGATACTCAGCCGTCTAAACCAGCATTTTTTGGTCTGTAATGGACACCACTTGAAGCAAACAACACTCCAGTATTGTTTTCAAAGCTGAAATTTGTAGCACATTCCTTACTTTTCACTTTTGTTCCAGCGATGCACAGCCAAGAATAACCTATCCGCTACTGCTTTCTTAGCAGATAAGTTCAAGGCTTAAAAACACGAACAGGCGTACTAAACGGCAACTTTGTATTCCCAGGACTGTCTGTTTCATTTTGTACTGGGTTAAAAATAAAATGCACATGTTCTTGCTTGAAAATTTGATTTTTATCATTAACACAACACAATTTTTTATTTGCAATGGGTAAATAGATGGAGTCTGTGTTCTTTTATAAGAATTTGGTATATCAACAGCATTTCAGCCTATGGCCAAAATGTGTCATTATTATAAATATGCTATGTCTTTTCCCATCATTTTTATGTATTCTCTACAGCACTGTCTAGATAAACCTTTTTATACATCCAGTGCATTGTTCACTTTTAATGTATTCTAATATACTGGTTAATTCCTTTAAAAAGCAGAGTTCAAAGTGAAAATAAGTTATAAGCTGATCACTGATAATCTATAACAAGATACAGAATGTCCTTAAATTCACCCATACATTTTAGATGATCACTGGGAACATTAGGTTCAAGTCAAGAATAAAGTATGAATAGGATGAGAGTCCATTACAGAATATACGCTCACACATTTCTGGACTCATTGATGCCTGCATTAACATAACCTGTACACCTGTGAGATGCGGGTGGAACAACAACAACAACATTAATTTAAATAGCACATTTTCATACAAATAATGCAGCTCAAAGTGCTTTACATAATGAAGAAAGTGAAAAAAAAATTAGGGAACACTAATTAACATAGAGTAAAAGTAAGGTCCGATGGCCAGGGAGGACAGAAAAAAAACAAAAAAACTCGAGACGGCTTGAGAAAAAAACAAAATCTGCAGGGGTTTCGAGGCCACGAGACCACCCAGCCTCCTCTAGGCACTCTACCTGACATAAATGACCACACAATCAGTCCTCATTGTATTCAGGGTTCACATGGAAGAACTTGATGATGATGGCCATGTGGACTTCTGGTCTTTAATCCATCAATGTTGGGACATCACAGTGCTTCAATCAGGTGGTGGCGCAAATCGCCACCACAGAAAACCAGAAAAACAACAGAAGAGAAAGTAGGGGTTAGTACGGATTATGGGGCCACCAGGAATGATATTGATAATTAAGAGTATCAGGCGTAAAATGGCGCTATATATGCGCCCGACCCGACACAGATTGGACACGGAGGCACACATATAAAATAAACTTTTATTTTTCTTCAGCTGGAGGGCACATCTTCCCCGTGTCCCCCAGCCACAACAAAGTCACCCAAAGCACCAACACACCACACACTTTTCTTCTCCTGAACCACCACTCCTCGCAGGCAACCTCATCCTCCTCCACCCGACTCTGGCCGCTGAGTGGTGGCCGCTGGCTCCTTTTACTGGGCACCGGAAGTGCTCCAGCTGCTTGATTGCTGACATCTGGCAGTACTTCCGGGTGTGGCGAAACCAGTGCCCAGAAGGGTCCAGCAGCTCCTGCTGCAGCACCCCCTGGCAGTGCCTGCGGAACCCAACAGGGCTGCACAACACTCCAACCCCCATGAAGCACTGGGGGAGTCCAAGGCACTGCTGCAACCCAGGGAGGCTGCCATCTAGCGTCCAGGGGGAGATATTGGGTTTTGCATGCTTGCCCCCCTGGAACATATGCTGCAGGGGCGTCCTGGCCCCGGCCATCCGTCACACAGGATTAAACTAAAATGAAGCTAGGAGAAAGCTATGTTAAAATAATGAGTTTTAGCAGTTTTTTAAAGTGCTCCATTGTATTAGCCTGGCAAATTTCTATCAGTAAGCTATTCCAGATTTTAGGTGCATAACAGCAGAAGGCCACCTCACCACTTCTTTTAAGTTTAGTTCTCAGAATAATAAGCAGACACTCATTTGAAGATCTGGACATAAATACTCCAAAAGGCTGTTAGGCAATTACAGTATGTCAACCACTTTGCCATAGAGCCTTACTTGGTAATTTATAAATCATTATATCAATAGTGATAAGAGTCTCTCAAGCTAGGGCTTTTGCTCCTTATGAGTTACTAATTAAAGTGATAAACACTCTCACCTTCCCCAAAGGTTAACAAGACCCCCACTTGCGGTTCACTTCTGACCATGCCTGTCCTGCACAGTTTGCCTCTGATCAAACCTCCCACTTTCATATTCTTGGAAACCGCAGTTTTCTAGCAGTCACCTGACGCCATTTTTATGTTTTAACTGCTGTTTTTAAACAGACACCTAACTGTCATTCAATCACCGAGACATTCACGTCTTACGTCTTGCTGCATTATTTGAAAATACTGATGATTTTTTTCATCTTAATTCAATAATGTTCTCTTTGTATTTGTCTGTTTTTGCAGATGATCCACTGACTCTTTTTTCTATTATAACCATGTGTCCATATCAAGCAGCTGTCAGTCTCACTCATTTAAATCATCCTTTACCAATACATTTACTGGCTGTCACCATCTTAACCACTGTGCTCACCAGCAGCCCCATTTACAAAAAGAGGAAGAGTAGGTGAACATTTAGTGAGTATCAACAGAACTATCATATCTTGCCTTTGCCAACTTCTCTTACCACACTCTTTGTTCTCTCCACTGGTCCATAACACCATTTACATGCTACAGTACTTGTCTTTAGCTCTTGGTGCAGTTATGCGACAATCTTGTGGGCATTTAATAATGAGGTTTCCTGATTCTTCCCCTGAGCTCTTGCTTTTGGTTCTTTTATTTGGTTTTAAAGTCACTTAAATTCTTTTTCTAGTCTTTATTTTTAGTGTTCAGTTCGTATCAGTATGGGTTTTCAGAGTGGTACCTCTTGCATCTGATAGCTTAGCAGGAGTGAGTGTGCGTGTGTTCTGTGCAATAGAATAAATGGAGTTAATTCTTGCCTTACACCCAGTTCTGCAGGGATAGGCATTGTTTTCTCATCATCTCATAGTCTAGTTGGATAAGCAAATTAAAAAATACACTGCTATCACATTCAGTTTTTATATTGTGTCCCTACTTTGGATGTGCACAGCAAGTCTTTGATTGGTAAAGTAAAACATTTCTGGCTTATTTTTTCTCATTTCTGCTATATGGTTCCTGTTATGACTAAAAGTAAAATCATAACCCCAAATTCACCCTTTAATCTTACCTTTTGTTGCTCATGCTGCTTTTATTATCTTATTGGTAATGCATACATTACAGAACAGTAACACATTCAGATCAGACACCCCAGCCTACCCATTGAGATTGCAGAGAAAGAAATAGATTTAATACGAAGTATTCACTCAAAGATATTGAAATATCTGAAAGCTTTCAGTTTTTAAAACTTTGCCCAGTCCTCTATCTTGAAATAGACTCACTGGCAGAGTCAGCAGGGATTTAACAGAGAATAATTCTCACTCCATTTCTATTCTGAGAGGAGGTTTAGGGTTGGGGCCATAGTAATCAAGGGGTCCCAATAGTGCTACTGAAACATAAAATATATCAGCTATAGAGAGTGCTATCTGTTTAGATATATGGTGTAACCACAAGGAGACGCCAGAGAGCCCCAAACTACAAATACAGTAAAAAAAAATGCGTTATTAGAATAAAATAAAGGATTTTTATTCACACCAGGCACCTTTCCAATGATCACCTCTAAAGATGTAAGCCACAAAATACACTAAATGAACAATAAAGCACAATTCTTCCTCCTTCTCTCCTCCAGTTGAGAGTTGCCTGCTTCCTTTTTGGACCTGGGTGAATTTTCTGGTGCCACGTCATATCCTCTGGGAAACACTTCTGGGCTATAAGAAAAGTAGAGAATTCCTCCCTTAACAGCACTCTCTCTCAATAATTAGGGACACCAACAGGGCTGCACTTCTGCACTCCAATTCCTAAGCATCCCTGTGGGTGACCGGGCTAGGCTCCCATATGAGAGAGCACATGGGGAGTGGAACCACACCCTTGTTCCAGCTTCTGTTAGTCCATCCATTATTTTATACTGACTGGGCACACATTTATCTTTTCGTCCAGTTTGCCCATTCCTCCATCGTTCCTCTTGGGCCTCCCATCCAGGTAATAACACAACCTTGTCCTTGGCCGGGATGCCCACTCTTATCCCACAACAGGTTGTATAGACAAATTGGCATCATACAGAGGTATTCAATCTGCAAACAAAAGCCCTGCCATCTTTACTTCTGACCAGTATCATGCAGAATAGCCACTTTTAATTAAACTTGCTCGTTTATTGTAGGCATACGGTGTGTAACACTAAAATGGCTGTTTCATCATGCAGATTGCTGTGATTGTGAGCCAAGAACAAAACTGCCGTGCTTCCACATATCAGCACTGCATCACTAGTTGGTTAAGAGCACAGAAGTCAGAAGAAGGTCATTTCAGTTTTCACCTGCATTGAGTACTGTCAGTATCACCGTATCCGCAATATCTGTCATTTCCTGCTACCCACCATCATTCTCTTCACCAACGCAAGCACTATCAGCTATGTTGGGCTGCTATTTATACATTTTTTACAAAGGTTCCTCTTTCTTGCGTCTTCTCAGTGCTTGTCAAAGTATGCCAGACAGACTGTGAAGAGCTGTCTACAAGATGCTACAACAGTTTTGTGTAAACCCAGTGATATATAAAACTCTGTGACACATAGCATGTTTTCAAATTAATTTTGATGGACTCTTCATGATTTTCATTTTTCTGCTTTCAGAAGGTGCAAAGTGTTAAATAAGAAATCCCAGACCTCCTTGGACCTCCATTTGTAATCGCCTTGGCTAGAGTGCAACTGGATGAGAGTGTGGAAGAGCCATCTTAGACACTGTTATATCAGTGAATATGCAATCAGATTCTAATAAACCCCCCTCAGCATCTCGACAAATACTAAACAATAAAAAATTTTTTTTTTGTGCAAAAACCAAATCCTGAACATGTTAACATGATTTGGTACTATACCATCTGCACAGTCTTTTACTTAAAAAATCAGGAGTGGTCACCCCTAGACTTTCTCGTATACAGTGATCCCTCGCTATATCGCGCTTCGCCTTTCGCGGCTTCACTCTATCGCGGATTTTATATGTAAGCATATTTAAATATATATCGTGGATTTTTTGCTGGTTCGCGGATTTCTGCGGACAATGGGTCTTTTAATTTCTGGTACATGCTTCCTCAGTTGGTTTGCCCAGTTGATTTCATACAAGGGACGCTATTGGCAGATGGCTGAGAAGCTACCCAGCTTACTATTCTCTCTCTCTCTCTTGCGCTGACTTTCTCTGATCCTGACGTAGGGGGATTGAGCAGGGGGGCTGTTCGCACACCTAGACGATACGGACGCTCGTCTAAAAATGCTGAAAGATTATCTTCACGTTGCTACCTTCTGTGCAGCTGCTTCCTGAAGCGACATGCTGCATGGTGCTTCGCATACTTAAAAGCTCGAAGGGCACGTATTGATTTTTGCTTGTTTGTTTTTCTCTGTCTCTCTCTCTCTCTCTCTTTGTCTGCTCCTGACTGAGGGGGTGTGAGCTGCCGCCTTCAACAGCTTTGTGCCGCGGTGCTTCGCATACTTAAAAGCCAAACAGCCCTATTGATTTGTTTGATTTCCTCTCTTCCTCTTGCCTGAAGAAGGGGCCTGAGTTGCCTCGAAAGCTTGCATATTGTAATCTTTTTAGTTAGCCAATAAAAGGTGTCATTTTGCTTGGCTTTTCTCTACATTCATAATGGCTAACACGGTACAACACCCTAGTACTACTCTCTCTTTCTGATAGTCTCTGCTCCTGACGCGCACTCCTTTGAAGAGGAAGATATGTTTGCATTCTTTTAATTGTGAGACGGAACTGTCATCTCTGTCTTGTCATGGAGCACAGTTTAAACTTTTGAAAAAGAAACAAATGTTTGTTTGCAGTGTTTGAATAACGTTCCTGTCTATCTACAACCTCCTGTGTTTCTGCGCAAATCTGTGACCCAAGCATGACAATATAAAAATAACCATATAAACATATGGTTTCTACTTCGCGGATTTTCTTATTTCGATGGTGGCTCTGGACTGCAACCCCCGCGATGGAGGAGGGATTACTGTACTCAGATATCAGGATGGATATCTGGGGAGTAAACCACAAGACAATGATTATATTTTTATATTATGTACATTAAAGAACCATCAACAACAAATCAAATCAAATTAATAACATATTGAGCAATTATTATAAAAGTAAAGTTGAATAAATCAGACTCTGCAGCTGCATGAATAAAAGGTAAAGTACCACCTCCAGCTAGTGGAAATAGCCCAAAAGTTGCTAGAAATCTATGTTTTATACCTAATACTTGTATGCAAAATTTGGTTGACCTAAGTGAAAGCATACTCAAGTTCTCATGTTTACATACACACACACACACACACACACGCACACACGCACACACACACAGACACAGACATAATTCCAAAAATGGTATATTTGGACTCAGATCTAAAACGTTGAGATTCATCAAAATCTCGAACTTGAATTTTTGGATGATTGGAATACTTTCCCTATACTTCGTATATGAGAAAGTTAGGGAGGTCTAAAACATCAAGATTCTTTAAAATCTCGACATCAAATTTTTGGATGATTACAATACTTTCCCTTTACTTCGTATACGAGAAAGTACAAATGAAAAATGTCTATAAAGAGTCTAGATTATTAAGTAATTAACTAACATTCTCAGATAGTGATGGTTCAAGATTATTAATTGAAAATATCTGCCACTACTATCTTTGTGGTTTAAATCTTCCCGATGAAATTTAAGATAACCTGCTATTTCAGGAGTGAGCAACGTCGGTGCTGGAGGGCCATAATAGCTGCAGGTTTTGGTTCCAATCCAGTTGCTTAAATAGAAAACAACCCTTGCCGAGGTCCTATTTAATTTCATCGCTTGTTAATTCTGCAGTGTCAGGTCATCCTTATATCATAGATTTTTTCCTTTCTAAGCATATCATCCAAATGATTTGAAGCAGTAAAACATATGAGTGAATTTCAGTCCTTCACTTTTTTTTTTCGTTTTTCCTTCCAAGTATTTTATTTAACCAAATAGTGTGCGATGAATACATACAGGTGTAAATGGAAATAAGTTAGATAGAGAACTGCCAGTTCCTTTGTCATTTGCATCTCATTACTAATAAGGACCAGTTCAAAACAGTGAATGCAGCTGTTTAAGACTAAAATAAGCAAATAAGGGTTTGACGTCTTAACAAGCAAGACAAGTAAAATGAAGCAGAAAAATGTTACCTGAACAGTAAGTGCTTCATCAACAATACTCGACTTCTGTTTAAGCAATTTTGTTGGAACAAAAAGCTGCAGTCATTGCGACCCTCCAGGACCAATGTTGCTCACCACTGCACTATTTCTTGCTATGTCACATTATCTTTTAAGCTCCTAGAAACAATGGTACCACATTAAACAAATCTGATGTAAAAATGGTTGAGATATACTGTATATTGTGCAGTTATATACAAAGAACAACTGAATTTACAGTTCTACAAAAATGTACAAATTTATAAAAGCAACTGAAGAAATAACACACCATTCCACCACCTGTATTCTAGATAGATAGATAGATAGATAGATAGATAGATAGATAGATAGATAGATAGATAGATAGATAGATAGATAGATAGATAGATAGATAGATATTTTATTAATCCCAAGGGGAAATTCACATAAATTCACATAAAGGAATATTCCAACCAAATATAATATTTTTTTATGTGACTTAGCCCATTTAGTTTGCAGTGGTGGCCGATAAAAATTTTGTATCTCATGTACTCATGCAGAATGAGAAATAAAAGGTTATGATATCATGGATCCTAATTACAACCTATGCTGTCCAATGGCAAACAATGTGAAAAACCTCCACAGGAAAAAGAAGAAAATTGTCCTCTCCTGCCTCTCACCCTCACTCACTGGCCAAGAGTTCTGTTTTCAATTCAAAAGTACAGATTCACGGGAATGCCTTTTCCTGTTTACAGTGTATGCTGCTTTTACTGGAAGTAACTGTTAATATTATTTTAGCAAAAAATGCATGCATTTCACAAATTTGAACATAACACTGGATAACAAATCCATGGATTATACTACACGAGTAATGTGAGAATTACACATCGTTTGCCGTTTTAAAAACACAGGTCGCTATTAACATCCATTATACAAAACTTTTTCCTATGATTCTTCATGAAAACATGAAATTAAAAATGTTTCTTGGTTATCACTACAAACTACATGAAGCAAGTAACATAAAAAAATATCAATTTTGGGTGAAGTATTCCATTAATACAAACTGGATTTTGAAACCTTTAGAGCATAGTTTCTTTGGTTGCCTGCCTCTGAGTTGTGACTCGCCCTTATATTCAATGGGAAGGGGTCATGTGCGATTTGTGAAGGGTCTCACTATGACTATTGCCAGCGATTCTTGAAGGGTGACCCCTCCACCTACCCGGGTTGGGATTGGGTCTCCAAAACACTAACACAGACGAGATTGGGTCTCAACAAAAAAAAGGTTTAACCCTTAACTACTCATACCATTTCACATCTCATAAGTACTTGCACAGTGTACTTTATGCACAAGTGTTAAAATGGCTGTTTATATGCATGCTGTGAGGTTGTAATATAAAAAATTGCAATAATTTGAAATTGTACATGTTTTTAAAGTCATTTAATTCCATATTACTGAATAGTATGACACAGTATAGGACTATCTGGAAATAAACCTGATCCACTTCTCCAGTGCTCATTTGTCACCGGTCACACTTTCATCCGCTGCCGGATTTGCACATGTATCGCGTTTCACTTCAGTTGTTGAATGTTCTTTGCAGACAAAGTCATTGCAAGAAGAACATCTCATCGTTGTCATACATACGTAAATACCTGCACGGTGTACCAAATGCACCATCTGGAACTTGCGATTGTGCATCCACTCACAAAACCGGCCTGGGCACACTGGAGGGAAACCATTGCGACACTGTACTTGTAGTGAATCAAGCTGATAGATGGTGGATGCTGCCGGTAAGTTCAAGTAAAAGGATGCTCGACAAAAATGACTGAGAGTGATGTACAAAATACACCAGTGCGAGTAGTTAAGGGTTAAGAAACACTGTTTGCTACAGCTACCTGAGTTTTATCCTATCATGACGTATATACTGTATTTTCATTTGTGTCCACTATGGTGATTGATCAAAGTTTATCCTCCAAATGAAAGTAATCTTCCATAGAAAAATAGCGTTGGCATAAATCCTTAATGGCTTTGGTGCAAAATTTTCACGTCTCTCAGTCCTCCTTCTTCCAATTTAAAGAAGCCTCCTCCAATGTACGTTCATTCTGTTTTAAACCTTTTTTTACGTAAGAACACATACAGCTATGGAAAACACTCAGAGACATCCTATCCCTTTTTTACTGGTCACATTTTTTATTTAACAGCAGTATAAATGGAATGTATATGTCAACATACAGAAATCGTTATTTTTTTAAGATTGTTATGATGTCTAAACATGTAAATGTAGCTTGGTTACACTGCTCAATCTAAATCAGTGTGACATGGGACCATAGGCTATCTGTGCAGCACCGGATATGCTGTCCTTCTATTGCAGAGACAGATAACTTAACTTGCTTCTCCAGTTTAAGGTCAAATAAAGTTGATGTGTATAATGGCAGTCATAGGTACAAGGAACAAATCCACCTTTGGAAGGGTTCTATTCAACCACAGTGTCCTCGCAAACATCAGTATACACCTGAACATTGAAAATAGCCCATGGGCCTCACAGAATGCCTTTAAACCTTTGTAAGTTGCACAGAGAAGCATTGCAAAAAAAATCAAACTTCAGAAATTAGGCAAACCCAGACTTGATTCCAACAAACACTCATTCAGATTTCATAAAAATTTGAGATTATCAGCAAGTCTGTTCAAAGCAGACATTTACAGATATAGAAACATGTTTGATATTTAAATTAATACATCATCGCTTTAATGCCGATATGGTGTATAACATGAGTGTCTGTTTCAAAAATTCAGTTGAGTGTGTCAAGAAATAAGCAAGAGCCCGATTTCATTTAACCAGACAAAAACGATATTGTCATTCAAAGTATTCACATAACCCTCTAATGTGAGAATATAATAAATAATTGAAGCGCCTCTCCGGGGTCACTTTCTCTGGGGGCCTTTTCCCATGATCTACTGTACTGTAACTGGAGCAGCTTGTTTGTTATAAAAACAATCTGAAGAGTTTCAGAAGCCGGCTATGATCTGTGGCAGTTGGATCAAAAGAGCCACAAGTTTTACAAGAGGCTCTTGCAATAAACAAATTCTCGGAGACTCATTGTCTCCTTTCCTGTGTGCCGTATATCAGCCGGCTTCTTCTTCTTCTGTGGTGACACAAATGACTTTGGAAAAATCTTTAGAACAACAGAATTGTACTTTTTGCAAAAATGTGAACTATCCAAGAACCACTTCAAACGTAAATGTATTAGAATAAGTAAAGAGAGAGTTTTCAGTGGGATCACAGCATTTTCTGTCTGCCTGGTGGAAAGAATATAAGTATGCAAATAGGAAATACCCCGGCCCATTGATGAAGTTGGCATTTCATAACAAAAGGGGCTGGTGAACTCTTTCTTTGTTATTTAGCCTTCTTTTTTTTATTGGCATGCATTAAAATTATTACCAGAAGAACTAATATGCAGTACCCATCTGAAATTAAAAACATAACAAAATGAGATTTAAAAAAATCCATCAACTTAAAACAATTTGCTTTCAGAGTCACAGAGAAAGGAAACCAACTTAGAATGCACTGGGTGAAAAGCAGGGAGTGGCCCTCAACAGATCTTTAGTCCACAAAACAACTTGGATGAGCACAGGGAGAACATGCAAACCTACTTTTACATTTACATTTATTTGCTTGGCAGATGCTTTTATCCAAAACAACTTAAAAAGAAAAGAGGTCAACATAATGGAGTGAACAACAGTCTGTGCAAAAAAACCAAAGCAGATTTCTTGTTTAAATCTGAGGTGATCTGGCTACCCAGTACACATAGGCATTGTGCAAGAATTGGGCAAACATGGAATTTGGAAAAGAAGATTTGCAGAATGGTGGAGGAGGTTCAACTCTGTGAGGACCTGCCTTGAAGTTGCAAGTAATTGATTGGCAGAAAGGGTACCACCTTGGAAACAAAAAACTACAGAGGACATTTCTTTTACAATAATTAAAAACACAGAAATCAAACTAAAGACCATTGCGTGAGGCTGACCTTTGGACGGCCAGTATTAGTGGAGGTTGGCCAGATGTCAGGTTATATGGCCTTGATATTTTCTGAGAATCAGAGCACTTAAGGCAAGTTTGCAAAGAAGCTGTAGCACATTTGCGAGTCAGGAAGGAAGTTACATTTAGAGGGAGAGTTACAGAAGGGCAGGAAGCAAGGCCGTGAAGTTCAACATTGTAAAAGGATATGGATGGACTCTCAAGATTATTTGAGAGACTTTTTTTTTTGTATACACATGGAAATATGCGAGTCAAATCAAGTTCAGGCGATTGTCAAGGCTGACTCTCTGGCTGGATGAGTGCAGTTTATTCAGCTGAAGAGTGGACCCCACAAGAAGCAATTCACTTGTAATGCATCAATATTGTAGTTGGTTTGTAGACCTTTGGGAATCAACATTCATGAGCTTCAGATTATTGATCGGGAGCCAGGATAGATCATTTACCTAGATTATCATGTGGCTGACTTCAAACTCTATAAAACAATTAAAAACAAACCAAAGAAAATAAAAGCCTTCCTAATATGAACGTTTCAGCAATATTACATTACTGATGCAGTCTCTTGAATTCAAATGAGCCATTTACTTTACAGTATGCTAAGAAGGGTTGACAGTGGGAATAATCACAACATTCAACGCATAACACAATATTTACCTGTAAGGGGTAACCGTGACAGGTGTTGGATGTCATTTCTGATTCCCAGAACAACTCCATTAACATTTTCATGCCCACTTAATGAAAATACTCATAAGGAGAGCAGGGACAAGAGGACCTTCCTGAACCTGCCAAGAGTAGACCTTACCCAAGGCAGCCTGATGCAAACTTCCATAAGGACACTGTGACCTAGACAGGCCCAAAAGGGAACGTGGCTTCAAAAGTTCAAAAAATATTTAATTTCATAAAAATATACCAAAAATGCACATAAATGCCCCATAAGGAAGGGGAACAGTATAATCGCCAGCTTGAAGTGACAACTCCAAAGCAAAATCTTTATGAATAAAGACATTGATTTATATTTAACATAAAGACCAAACAAATGGCAAAATCAGGCAAAAAAGAATTCATATCACTGTGAAAACATTCCAATGCTAATCCTAAATTGAAAATCAAAAACAGAAGCAATAAATCCAAAAATCCAGAAAATCAATTCTTAGACTAGAACAGTGCACTTCGAATGTTAATGAATCACTGAAGTATCTGCTTCCAGCTTTAAATATAAAGACTGATTCAAAGTTAATAAACAAGAAAATACTTGTTAAAGTACACTACAAGAGTAAGGAAAACAACTATAAAATTCATATAATAATTAATAAAAACCAACAAAATAGATAAATAAAATAGACACTAAGGCTGGACTTCCAAAACAAAAAATAGTTCAGGTCATTGTCTGGTTCTGATTTTCATCTACAGTCATATGAAAAAGTTTGGGAACCCCTCTCAGCCTGCATAATAATTGACTCTACTTTCAACAAAAAAGATAACAGTGGTATGTCTTTCATTTCCTAGGAACATCTGAGTACTGGGGTGTTTTCTGAACAAAGATTTTTAGTGAAGCAGTATTTAACTGTATGAAATTAAATCAAATGTGAAAAACTGGCTGTGCAAAAATGTGGGTCCTCGTGTAATTTTGCTGATTTGAATGCATGTAACTGCTCAATACTGATTACTTGCAACACCAAATTGGTTGGATTAGCTCGTTAAGCCTTGAACCCACAGATCACCTCCAAAGACCTGCAAGAACATTTTGCTGCAGATGGTGTATCTGTACATTGTTCTACAGTTCAGCGCAATTTGCACAAAGAACATCTGTATGGCAGGTTGATGAGAAAGAAACCTTTTCTGCACTCACTCCACAAACAGAGTCACTTGTTGTATGCAAATGCTCATTTAGACAAGCCAGATTAATTTTGGAATAAAGTGCTTTGGACTGATGAGACAAAAATTGAGTTATTTGGTCATAACAAAAAGCGCTTTGCATAGCGGAAGAAGAACACCGCATTCCAAGAAAAACACCTGCTACCTACTGTCAAATTTGGTGGAGGTTCCATCATGCTGTGGGGCTGTGTGGCTAGTTCAGGGACTGGGGCCCTTGTTAAAGTCGAGGGTCGGACAAATTCAACCCAATATCAACAAATTCTTCAGGATAATGTTCAAGCATCAGTCACAAAGTTGAAGTTACGCAGGGGTTGGATATTCCAACAAGACAATGACCCAAAACACAGTTCGAAATCTACAAAGGCATTCATGCAGAGGGAGAAGTACAATGTTCTGGAATGGCTGTCACAGTCCCCTGACTTGAATATCATTGAAAATCTATGGGATGATTTGAAGCAGGCTGTCCATGCTCAGCAGCCGTCAAATTTAACTGAACTGGAGAGATTTTGTATGAAAGAATGGTCAAAAATACCTCCATCCAGAATCCAGACACTCATCAAAAGCTATAGGAGGCGTCTCGAGGCTGTTATATTTGCAAAAGGAGGCTCAACTAAGTATTGATGTAATATCTCTGTTGGGGTGCCCAAATTTATGCACCTGTCTAATTTTGTTATGATGTATATTGCATATTTTCTGTTAATCCAATAAACTTAATGTCACTGCTGAAATACTACTGTTTCCATAAGGCATGTCATATATTAAAAGGAAGTTGCTACTTTGAAAGCTCAGCCAATGATAAACAAAAATCCAAAGAATTAAGAGGGGTTCCCGAACTTTTTCATAAGACTCCATATCTATCTATCTATCTATTGTGAAAGGGTACAGCCCGGACACAGACAGGAGGACACGTTTATTCACACTACTATTATTTACAGTCACTATGTGCACCGCCACCAAACACCCCCACAGTCTCTCAACAGTCCAGGCTTCTCTCTAAGCCACCTCTCTTTCCTTCTCACACTCTTCAGGCCTCTCCTCGCCACCTCCTCTCCGACCTCGTCCTTCTCCTCACCCGGCTCCAGCCTTGATTGTCGGGAGGCGGACCTTTAAATAGACAGCTGATTGCCGACCACACCTAGCCACCTGTGACACTATCTATCTATCTATCTATCTATCTATCTATCTATCTATCTATCTATCTATCTATCTATCTATCTATCTATCTATCTATCTATCTATCTATCATTTCTTGACTATTCCCTTTAGAAAAGATGTTTCTTCACCCTTGTTGTAGTCAAGACAATTCTACTAATCATAATAGAAAGAAAAAGTGCAAAAAAGCAAAAAAAAAATCTCAAAAATGTTTGTTATGTATAAAAATCCACAAAGAGAGAAGACAATAACAAATAAGTTGTAAACAGCCTTTGGCTCAGCTCTGTTCCTGACTACATGGGGTAAAATACGTAAATATAAAGTGGAGTGGCTACTTGCCCAGTAATCCACAATTTAAATGACAGTAGCAGTAGTAGGATTACTAAAATGTCCCATTCTCTTAATAAACTGTTTCATATTCTCTCTTTAATTCTCTGTTTGCTAGATGCCCTACTTTCCTGCCACCTGAGGCTTTGCACCAACTCACATCAAGACTGCAAGCGCAAGGGCATTGGGAGTTTGTGACTACCAAAGCAATCTTTAGAGACATCCTTTGAAATGGCCTGTTTCCCCACAAGTCCCTCCGGTGGCCCCAGGTGTTCCTATACTCCTAAGCTCCAAATCACACATAACGGGCCAAGCACTCTTCATGGCTAGCATATTATATTTACTGACCTATAAGGGAACTGTTTACTGCCTTCTATCAGTCGACTATGACTTCTTTCTTACTTCATTGTCTAAAACTAAATACTTCTGAGGTACCTTTTAAGAGCAGAGAGCATGCACCTCCCTGGCAGGCGTTATCCTAATTGCCATTTGCTGAACCAACCTGGGTATCCCCAGTTCATCTCCTGTCATGTTTGAAATCTGCTATTTGAAATGCCTTGACAATCAGACACACTGTCACACTGTATGTAGTGCCAAAAACAAATACCATGTTTCTTGAAAAATATAGGAAACTGGTGAACCCCTTCAATATATTGTGAATGAATGAATACTGTTTATGAAAAAATACTAATAAAATGAGTGAGGGGATAAGGTTCTGGGAACATCACCCTGGGACTAAATGGGAAACTGGTGAGAGGCAAACTTGAAGTAGCAAAGCAACAGGTACAGTAATCCCTCCTCCATCGTGGGGGTTGCGTTCCAGAGCCACCCGCGAAATAAGAAAATCCGCGAAATAGAAACCATATGTCCATCCATTTTCCAACCCGCTGAATCCGAACACAGGGTCACGGGGGTCTGCTGGAGCCAATCCCAGCCAACAAAGGGCACAAGGCAGGGAACCAATCCCGGGCAGGGTGCCAACCCACCGCAGAACCATATGTTTATATGGTTATTTTTATATTGTCATGCTTGGGTCACAGATTTGCGCAGAAACACAGGAGGTTGTAGAGAGACAGGAACGTTATTCAAACACTGCAAACAAACATTTGTCTCTTTTTCAAAAGTTTAAACTGTGCTCCATGACAAGACAGAGATGACAGTTCTGTCTCACAATTAAAAGAATGCAAACATATCTTCCTTTTCAAAGGAGTGCGCGTCAGGAGAGAGAGAGAGAACAAAGCAAGCAGTCAAAAAAAAAAATCAATAGGGCTGTTTGGCTTTTAAGTATGCGAAGCACCGCCGGTACAAAGCTGTTGAAGGCGGCAGCTCACACCCCCTCCGTCAGGAGCAGGGAGAGAGAGACAGCCAGAGAAAAACAAAGTCAAAAATCAATACGTGCCCTTTGAGCTTTTAAGTATGCGAAGCACTGTGCAGCATGTCCTTCAGGAAGCAGCTGCACACAGAAGGTAGCAACGTCCCTATCGTCTAGGTGTGTGAACAGCCCCCAGGCTCACACCCCCCTACGTCAGCGCAAGAGAGAGAGAGAGAGAAAGTAAGTTGGGTAGCTTCTCAGCCATCTGCCAATAGCGTCCCTTGTATGAAATCAACTGGGCAAACCAACTGAGGAAGCATATACCAGAAATTAAAAGACCCATTGTCCTCAGAAACCCGTGAAGCAGCGAAAAATCCGCGATATATATTTAAATATGCTTACATATAAAATCCGCGATGGAGTGAAGCTGCGAAATGCGAAGCGCGATATAGCGAGGGATCACTGTATTTCTAAATATCGTGAAACTAACAACAGCAATGTATTTCTTGTTTAGCCCAAAATCAAACAAGGAATGCTTTAACAAACCCTGTTTTTTGACAGCCCTCCAGCTTTAACTGTCTAAGAAGACTATAATACACTCTCAGAAAAACCTTGTAGGGGAAAAAAATGGAAGAAATCTTGGGAAGGGCAATTCAGAGAGAGACCCCTGTCCAGGTAGGTTGGGTGTGCAATGGGTGTCAAAAATGGGGTAAATACCACATACAAAGCAGAACACAAGTAATCCTCTTTATAAAGCTAGATGGCCAGCTTAAACAATAAATAATAGTTTTGGTGGCCTCCATAAATAAGCACTGTACACCATTAGTTTGCAAACAGCCAATTCAAGAAATGCTGAAAAAACAGCACTCATGTGACAAGTGACATTAGGTGAGACTCAGAGAACAAATCCCTTAATGAATGAGGCTACTATGGAGGCATCACTCATTCAGAACTAGGATATCGTCTAACAATAGGCAGAGAGTGCTTGAAATACGTAATTGCAAAGGTGTACCATTCAGTACACAGCATGACAAATCATCAGGCAGTAATACACGTGACAGTGTTGACCTTATAAACCTGTAAACAATGTGTACAATGAACAAACCACAAACTGCAACATGCAAGATGACAGACATCTGAAATAGAGCCTGAAAAGAAAGTACAGGTCATGAAACTGAGACAAACCATTCTCTAATGATGGTCTGAAGAGAACAAAAGGTGTCCCCAGAACATATCAGAACTTTGGAATTCACTAAATAAAGTTGAAATGCTCATCTTTAAAGATGATAAACTTATAATTCAGAGGGTTTTCACTTCTTCTTTCAGGCTCTTCACCTTTTTAGCCTATTCTTCTCACATTCTCTGCAATCTTACTATATACACAGTAAGAATTAATAAAGCGGATCTCTATTTATTTCCAAGTAACTTCAAGAATCAGTTCAGAGCGTCACATACTTCTCCTGAAGTCACTAATCCTCAGTCTCAGAAATATCACTTCGCTCACATCTGCTGTATTGAGTAGTTCAAGTACCTCATTCTACACATGACACAGCCTTACCTAACAAAGCATTACAACCATCATGTACAGGACAGAAAGACACCATTCACATCTCCTTGAAACAGACCAAGATTCAGACCAGGAGAACAAGAACTGTAACTTCTCAGAATCAACTAGAATTACACTGGACAGCAAAGGTTTTGCTTCTTGAACACTTTTGGGGTGTGTCTTTTGGCCTGTTGATCACAACAATCATTTTTACATTTTCCTTTAATTTCCCATTTTAAGGAGCACTGAACCTCCTACTTTTGTAATGTTTCTCTCATAAGTATGTACTGTATATAATATACAACAGTCTAAAACTAATGGCAATTCTATTAGGAATGCGGCTTGTCCATAGTGAGTCCGTCTGTTTCGTTTGCAAACTACACTGAAAAGTCTCGCTACATTAAAAAGAAAAGTTTTCTCCATTAGCGTTCGGTTCCAGGGCAAAAAATTGTGGCAAATAAACCACTAGTTGACTCAAAAGAAGCAATGTTGCCTCTTCTTCATATAAAATTTGGACTTATGAAAAATTTTGTGAAAGCATCGAACAAAGAAGGGGAAGGATTTCTACATGTGCACTTTACTAAAACTATAACAACAGACTATAGATTAAATAAAAAATCTGCACAAAGCAGTATTAATATGAATAACTTAACTATCTGCACCTCTAAATTACAGCTTTACTCATGGAGCTTGACAAGGTAAGAAAGGCAGCAGTTTAGCAAATATTTATTTGAGTCGGTTAAAGGGTAAAGATGTTGGCTTTAGTATGTTTGCGTCTTTTGAGTATCTTGCCATTGTTATTCAATGAGTTTCTCAGTTTCTAGTATTGTCTGTGTACAGACCTCCTAAATATAATGCATCTCTCTTTGAGGAATTCTCAGACTTAGTGTAAATTATAATAACTAACTATGACAGGTTCCTAATACTTGGCGACTTTAATTTTCATATCGATAATCAATGTAACCCGAAAGCAAAAGTATTCATGAATCTCCCGCACAATTTTGGTCAGCCAACACACAAAGGGGAACATTTGTTAGATTTAGTGATTACTAAAGGATTAAAAGTGAATGTGAGGCAGATTGTGGATATTGGTTTATCAGACCATTTTCTCTTACTATTTAATATAGAAATAAAGAAATTAATGAGAAGCATATTGTTAAAAAATGCTTCTTTGATTCATCTGTAGCTTCAAAGTTTACAAACATTTTAAGCAACCATCCCGTTTGTAGTGCTTACTATGATAGTGAGGATAATGTAAATAGTATGGTGGAAATTTTTAATACTAAAGTGAGAGCTGCCACTGACATAGTCGCTCCTGAAAAGACAGTTAAAAAATCCTCCAGCACTGTTACACCATGGAATACACAAAGAGTGTCTGATTTAAAGAAAACATGCTGAGCTTAAATGAATGGCCACTATGAAATATTGGAAGGCTAAAATAACAGAATAAAACAACATAGTCTGTCTGGAGAGGTGGTGCTACTTCTCTAAAATTATAAATAACAAAGGTAGAGCTTTTGATCATTTGCTAAACCCAGGTCACTCGATGGAATGAAAATCTTTCACCAAGTAACATCTAGTGAATCTTATCAGGCTTTGCTATATTTTTTAATCACAAGATTAATGATATTAGAAATGATATAGTACATCCCCCCCAATACCGATCCTATTAAATCCCAGTATTCCATTTTAAGCAAATTAAATTCTTTCACCAGGATAGATTTACCCAATCTTTATAGAATAAATTCTCAAATGAGACGCTCCACCTGCATCCTTGACCCAATACCAACAAAGTTTTTCAAAAAAGTATCTGGCATGCTAATTGATAGTGTGCTTGAAATAGTAAATTCACTATTAGATATGGGGGTCATCCCAGACTATCTTAAGACTGCTGTTTTTAAACCCCTGCTTCAGAAAAATAATCTCAACTCCTCTGTTTTTGACAATTTTAGACCTATTTCTAACCTGCCTTTCTTAAGTAAAATCCTAGAAAAGGCAATCATTACGCAACTAAATGATCACTTTAATAAACATTCTGTTCTTGACAAGTTTCAGTCAAGTTTTAGAACAAATCAGAGTATAGAAACTGAACTTGTTAAAGTAGTAAATGACTTGCTGTTTTTCTGTTGTGGAAAGCCAGCCCTCAGGCACAGACAGACACCAGAATGTCCAAAACACACACGTTTATTATTGTCACAGTCCACACAATGCCTTATCACTAATAACTCTTCTCTCTCTCTTTTTCTTTCCTTGACTTCCACTCTCCTCCTCACAAGCTCTGTCTCTTTCCTCCCAACTCCGGCTCCTTTACTGGAGGGAGGCGGCCCCTTTAATAATAAACTGGATGGGCTCCAGGTGCTCCATTTGACGACACTTCCTGGTGTAGCGGAAGTGTCAGATGAGCACCCAGAAGCACTCCGGGTGCCCCTGGGATTTCTTCCCGCAGCACTTCCTGGTGTGGCGGAAGTGCTGCCATCCAGGGTTCCATAACTGTCCGGGCGCCCCCTGGCGGTGGCCACGTCCTCCCATAGGGATGTGCTTCCCAGCTCCATTCCAGTGGCCCCCAAGCAGACCAGGGCGGCTGCCCTCTCGTGGCCCAGGGAAAGTATCATCCCTCTCGTGGACCGTCCACGCATCAAGGCTGGGTAGGGTCCCCAGCCGCCTGACACACTGTTCTCATCCTCTTAGTGCAGTATTTGATACCATTGATCACAATATTCTTATAAATCGCCTTAGTCAGTGGGTGATCCTCTTTGGTAATGTCTTAAATTGGTTTGAGTCTTACTTAACAGGTAGAATAGTCTTTGTTAAGTGTGGTATTTATACTTCGAAGACACATGATATTCTATATGGTGTTCCACAAGGATCTATCCTGGATCCACTTCTCTTTTCAATCTACATGCTTCCATTCGGTCAGATTATGTCAAGGTATAACGTTAGCTACCACAGCTATGCTGATGACCCCGACTCTTTTGGTTCATTGACACAATGTCTTATTTGTGTTTCTAAATGGATGAGTAGTCATTTTCTCAAACTAAATAAGGTGAAAACAGAAATTTAGTGATTGGCATAAATGAATATACTGCAGTGGGGTTGGCACCCTGCCCAGGATTGGTTCCTGCCTTGTGCCCTGTGTTGGCTGGGATTGGCTCCAGCAGACCCCCGTGACCCTGTGTTCGGATTCAGCGGGTTGGGAAATGGATGGATAAATGAATATAGTGAAGGTATTAGAAATAAACTTGATCCATCAGGCTTAAAAGTCAAGACAGAAGTAAAGAATTTAGGGGTAATTATTGACACTGACCTGAGTTTTAATTCACATTACCAGGACAGAATTTTTTCATTTAAGAAATATAGCAAAAGTTAGATCTCTTATAGCTTTACAAAATGCTGAAAAATTAGTTCACGCTTTTGTTTTTAGTCGACTAGATTACTGTAACTCACTCCTCTCAGGACTACCCAAAAAAGACATCAATCGATTGCAACTAGTGCAGAATGCAGCTGCCAGAATCTTAACTAGGAAAAGAAAATCTGAGCACATCTCTCCAGTCTTGATGTTGTAACAGCCGACTCACTCTCCAAAACCGGCAGTTACACAACTCGTGGCCTGGGAAGCTGAGGACATTAAACCCTATATTTCTTCCAAATAAACTTCCCCCAATCCACGATCAAAAATAAGCCAAAAAACAAGCAGTATGTAAAATAATAAAGTGAGTATATATTGATAAAGAAAGAAATGAACGAAGTCCAAACTATTTAAATATCATACCCCAACCAACCCCGACATAACATTCAACCCCAAAAGTGTCCGGCAGAAAGTAATAATAAAAAGAAAAAGTGCAGCACAAAGTTAATAAACAATACAAACCCTCCCTTGACCCCACACTGAACACAAACTCAATAAGACACATAGAAAGCATGAAACGCACATAAAAGTCCAGAAGATTTAAAGGAAAATGGATAATGTTTGTGAACCTGGTTCAGCTGAGAAAATAGTCCTATAGAAATTACACAGATGCAAATGATGGCTTGCTCCTCTCCCCAAACAACAAGAAACAGTCTCACCATGCTTGTCCTCGATACGTGGCATAATCCAGAATCCCAGGGTTTTGCAGTGCAAAGATGTTGTTGTCAGGCGTTGAAAGTGGCAGGTAGACATAGGTGTGAATAATCTGAATCGTTGTTTTCTCTTGCCTCTGTAATGAAATGGTGCTCTAGTAGAACAAGAGGTTTTTTTTTTTTCTTTCTGTCCTTCCGATTAAATAGCAAATGATCAGATGCAGGTGATGGAATTGACAGGTTCAATTATCGTTAGGGGCCACGGTTTCACAGTGCTATCCTTCCCCATATTGTTTCCAGGGAAGCATATTTACATAGTGTCACAGGTCACTGGGGGGGCGACCCAGCCGGGATGCCCCAGAGGACCGGAAGAGGGCTTACGCCTCCCCCAGACCACCCTGTAGGGGCCCGTGGTCACCGCCAGGGGGCGTTCCAATATCCGGGTGTGGGTGCAGGGCTCCCAAGGCATTGGGACACTCCCTGGCGGTGACCACGGGCCCCAACAGGGTTGAGCTTCAAAGCTCTGTACCCATGGTCCCCATAGGCACCAGGGTGGTCACCCCCCACGTGGTCTGGGGGAGGCGTAAGCCCTCCTCCGGTTCTCTGGGGCATCCCGGCTGGGTCGCCCCCCCAGCCACCTGTGACAATAGACACACACACCATGTAAACAGGACAACGCTACGAAAGACGGGAAACAGCACAAAATACATTTACGATGACATTAATGATGTAGCTCCGCTACAGTGTCACTACATTGGTTACCCATGCCATTTAGAATTGACTTTAAAATACTGCTTATGGTTTACAAAGCCTTAAATAATCTCGCCCCATCCTATATTTTAGAATGTCTTTCATCTTACACTCCAAATCGTAACCTTAGATCTTCAAATCAGTGTCTGCTTATAATTCCAAGAGGTAAACTTAAAAGAAGTGGTGAGGAAGCCTTCTGCTGTTATGCACCTAAAATCTGGAATAGCTTACTGATAGAAATTTGCCAGGCTAATATTAAAAACCCATTATTTTAATATGGTTTTCTTATAGCTTCATTTTAGTGTAACCCTGATATTCTGTATTTGCATTTAATTATTGTTTTTATCATGGTTCCACAGTCCATTCTAACCCCTAATTTCTCTGTTGTTCTTTTACTGGTTTTCTGCGCCACCACCACCTGATCAAACTACCATGCAGTCCCTACATTGATGGATTGAAGGCCAGATGTCCACATCACTATCTTCTTCTAATTCTTCTATGTGAAGCCTGAAAACCATGAGGACTGATTTAGATCATTGATTTTTGGTGGAATGCCCAGTGGGGGCTTGGCGGTCTCATGGCCTCAGAACCCCTGCAGTTTTTTTTTTTTTTTCTGTCCTCCTGGCCATCGGACCTTACTTTATTCTTTGTTACTTAGTATTGCCTAATCTTATTTTTATATTTTTATTTTTTTTATAAACTTTTCTTTCTGCATCTTGTAAAGTACTTTGAGCTACATCATTTGTATGAAAACATGCTATATAAATAAATGTTGTTGTTGTTGTTATCTGAGGTAAATGTTTCCATGAATAACTGATGCCACACATCAGACACATCATCAGTGACAAGTGGTTTGAAATGTCTGCCAGTGGTGCCCAAGGAAATCGTAAGCTTCAAGCACGCAAAACCATGAAGTGCAGCGTGTTGCTAAAGATTCATTTTCTGCAATCACACTTAGACTTCTTCCCTGCTAATCTTACCACAGTCAGTGATGAACATGGTGAAATTTTTACTTAGACTTTGCAACAACAGAAAACTGTATCAGGGCAAGTAGAATCCATCAGTGCTGGCTGGTTATTGTTGGACACTAAAAAAAAGAAACAAACAGAAATCTCAAATGAACGCAACATGTCAGCATATTTACAGTAAGTGATTTAACATGTTAAATTCAACATTAACAGCATGTTTTTTTAATTCCTTTGTGATACAGTAAATCTAAAATTATACTTGTGTTCACCTTGAAGTTGTTGATCATAATCACCAAAAATTCTGAGGAAATTCCAGCCTTTTAAAGGTTTTGTGGATTTCCTCAAAGTTCTCAGAGACAATAGTTTCTATCTGCTGAATCTCCTCTTCCCTTTCATGAAATAGTTAAAAGTACATTTTCTGGAAAAAGTAATGCCAAACCAGTTGAGGAGTGTGAGACTGAGAAGAATGAATTCTGCTCAGCTTCCCAGGCTAAGGGATCTTTGCTATGGACTGAATTGACTGAGAGAAAGTATGCGTCTTTTGCTTTATTGCATTTGACTAATAAAATCAAGTTTAGACTACTTCTGCCACTGAAGAACAATTCACTTTTAGTTGTTCCAATCAAACTTCAGTCTTAAGCACCACAAAATGAATCCTTTATCACATTTTCAATAAACCTTCATACACACTTAAAGCAACAATCAACCAAGCCTACTACCTGCCTGTTAACCAATGCTTATAGATAGAAGGTTCCCAGTAGTGAAACAAGCAAGTTAAGATTCACATGCAATTTTGTGAAACAGTCAGTAAAAAATGTTGAGAGGTTTTAAAGGTCTTTATGAGTGGAAAAACAAAGAATATTATTCCCTAAACCCTCATTCACACTTCTGTGTTTTTCTTTCTTCTTTTCTGCTGCTGTTCAGCACAAGTAATCTTTCCCACTCAAGTCAAATCAATTTCATTTATAACTCTTGTTCACATCACCATTGAGGTGATCCATCCATCCATTATCCAACCCGCTATATCCTAACTACAGGGTCACGGGGCCATTGAGGTGATGTTTTTTCTAAATGTTCCTCCTTCTTTTTCACATCAAGATGCTGTAAAAGACAGACACTGAGACAGCCAAATCCAAAAACATGCTATTTATTTTCTTTTCCTTTTTGCACAACACACAGTGCACGACCCATCACAATAAACTCAGCTCACAGTCCTTCTCTTTCTTCTGCTGCCTCCACTCCTCTCTCGCAAGCTCCGTCCTCTTCCACCTGACTCTGTCTCCCCGAGTGGAGTGAGGCGGCCTCCTTTATACTGCACCCGGAAGTGCTCCAGGTGCTTCCTAATTCATATCCGGCAACACTTCCAGGTGTGGCGGAAGTACTGCATGCCAAGGCTCCGGAGCTGTACAGGCACCTCCTGGCGGTGGCCATGGACCCCCCCAGCTCCATAACTGTGGCCGTGATTCTATTCAGGGGTGTTGCCCTCTTGCGCTCCAGGGAAGATATTGCCCCTTTCCCGGTCCTTCCCTTCTCCAGGCGTCCCGGTGGGACAAGGTCCCTGGTTGTCTGCCACAACACATCAAAATGTCCCATTATATACATTTTCACAATAAAATCTCACTACACAGGAAGTCACCATAACATTAGCCAGCAAATGCCCTTATGCTGGCAGAATAAGTTTAAGATATTCATGCTATAGACGCCATGGAGTTTCAAGATTCTTTTCTGTCTCTTATGCATCTTTAGGATTGCCATCACTCAGATTGTCATCATAATTAACATAGTGGGCATCTCACTACCAGAATCCATCTGACATCTTAACAAAATATGAACATGTGAATGAAAATGAGCCTGGTGATTTTTTTTTCTTCACTAGAAATCTTTATTTAAATAGTAAATGACAGGAAGACACATGCTGGATTAATGCATATAAACACTTCCAGACACAAACTGAATGCCTTACTTCTTGAGTTAATGGCACGGATTTCGCTGGATGAAAAATGCACTTTATTTTCCAATTTTATTGTGAAGTGAAATGCCAAATTTCACTGTAAATTTAGTGTTGCTTGAATCCCTTCCTACATCACTAGTTCCCAGTAGTCTCCTTGAAACAGTCCAAGAGTTAGGTCAACACAAAGTCAACTAGAGCTTCAAAGAAACAGTTAATGGAGAGAAACATGTGTCCTACAATTTATAAGGCGAGTGGGCCCCAGGACCTCTGCAAATCAAAGCAAAAGTCCCTAGGTTTTACATTCACATTTATTCATTAAGTGGACGCTTTCATCCAAAGCAATTCTCAAATGAGGTGTTTCTTAATCCAAATATTCCTTTCATTGTTACTTTTAGGACCTGACGAAATGTTACAAGGCTGCCATCCTTGATTTCTACCCACCTTGGTCCTCCTCTTCCCTGACCGAAGATGCAACAATATGGACTCTATTCAATGGTGATACTCTGACTTGTAGCTGTAGCGCTGCTGCCTCGCAGTTAGGAGACCTAGATTCGCTTCCCGGTTCCTTCCTGCGTGGAGTTTGCATATTCTCTCCGTGTTTCTGCATGGGTTTCCTCCAGGTGCTCCGGTTTCCTCCCACATTCCAAAGACATGCAGGTTAGGTGCATTGGCAATCTTAAATTGTGCTTGGTATGTGTGCCCTGCCCGGTATTTGTTTCCTGCCTTGTGCCCTGTGTTGGCTCCAGCAGACCCCCATGACCCTGTAGTTAGGATATAGCAGGTTGGATAATGGATGGATGGAATCTTTCTTAACTTACTGCAGCTGCCACACCAGTGTTGATCTATCCATGATCTGTACCTGCTTTGCCCAATTTATGGTTATGAGAGATGGATCCTGGCAGCATTAGATGCAAGATGGGAGCCTTTCCAGGTACTAAATAAAGCACACAGTTGTGATGGACTTTCAGCACCAGGTCTCCTGCTTGCATCATTGTCAGGAAATCATGGCAGTAAAGTGGCAGAATCAGAGGAGTTTCAGTGTTCCGTAAGCCAAGTGCTACATCTCTAACACAATCCACAGTGGCCATTTTGTTGGAATGTTCTATAAATTCTGCCAACACCCTCTTGTATGCATCTGTAACTGGACTCTTTCACTCCTCAGTTAGATCTGTATAAGATGTAAAAAGGGGTATGCAGTTTTACTGAGCTCTACGCTTTTAGCTGGCAAATGCAAACAAGTGTTGTCACGCATGCAGGCTATGTGAGCTTGTTGGAGGCCCTGCTCCTGATGTATACCAAGGGACAGCTTTGGGTGAGACAGTTTCTAACCTCTCTTCCACTTTCCACCCTAGACTGGAGGAGGAGACTTCTGTACAGCTGTGATGATGCTTTCTGTCTGCCTCAGAAGATCCACTCGTTCCAGTCATCCCACTGTATGAGGGGCGAAGCGACCACAGGTTGGTGTTCATTCACCAGACTGCACCAATAGCAATTACTGCAAATCACTAAACAGCTTTGTTTTGTTATTTTTTTCTTTCATTTTTATTTTGCAGCTGGACCAATAGCTTGGCATGGATCATAAATAAAGACCTACTTAGCATCACTGCTTTTTTCATTTCCTCCAGCCTTATTATATGTACAGATATGGGCACATACATTTGGATAAGATAAGCACAAGACAAAAAAAAAAGAACTCTCATGGCATCAATGCATCAAGTATATCTTCTTGCCATCTCCACATTTTTTCTCCTCTTCAAAGTTTCTGATCACACTTCCTCCCTACCAGTGAGTCATTAGCATAACCCACTTCCTGACTCCACAGTCACAGGTCCATCCATATGCACAGCCTCCTATTATTTCCATGTTCTGTGTCACAGGATTAATCACATGTAATGAGATCAGGAGGAACCTCACATCAACCTCACAAGCCTTCTGCCATGCGGCTAGAACCATTTATATCACTTAAAGGTTCAGGAGTATGGCACCCTTGGGCCAGTAGACCTTCCCTTTAATTCCATCATGGAAATCCTTGCTGTGGTCAGGAAGCAAGTAAGAAAAAGGCACAATTCAAGACACATTGTTTCCATCTTCTGCTTCCATTAAACACATATTTGGGCAATATACAGCAAGTGCAATTGTTGGGATAGCAGTTCTTTCTTGTTCGCTCAGTAATCGTGGTTCTTCTTCAAGTTTATACCTTTTGTTGCCCTCCTGATAACCTATTGCCTGCCTTACCACCCACTGACAATCCATTTAATAAATGAAAAATCAAGATTGACCAAAACCTGTGCACCTCAGAATGGTGTTACTCTCTCTGTTACATTGCTGCCCAGGGCTAGTGATTACTTGTTATATTTTCACTCTGTTTAGACATTTTCTTGCAAACACCTCTGACAGGTGTCACATAAAACATGTTAGTGCTCATGTCTAGGGTTATGGCCATCAACAGCAAGTCCTGTAGCTGCCTTGGCACAGTACATTTGCCCTTCACAATGAATTTGTACATCTTTGCTTGATCACAGCAGGCTTATTTCAATTATTAAAGGTCAGTGAGTGTTGAAAGTTCAATTTCAACTTCAGTTTCTGAGCTCTTTATTGTCGTGAACTGCACTTTCTAGTAATAATTTTGAATCTGGCTATCAAGTATAGCTTATTACCAGTTACATTTCAGAGGCACACAGCATAGAAAACTTACAACCCACTGTTGTGTTTAGTATCAAGACTGGGCATTTCTGATGCAATTAATGAAAACCATTGAAAATGCTTTTTTAAATGACTTTATTGGAGATATAATCTTTCGAATTGAGAATATTTAACATGTGGTAAGATAGGGATGCCTCACACCCCAAATGCAGAACACAACTGCTGAGTCCTGGTATTGGGATCTTTTATTTTCCCTTTTCAATACAACCATTCTTTCCTTCTCAATATATTTTTATTCCTTCTCCGGTTGCACAGGAGGGTCGTCTTTAAATCCAGATCCAGGGGTACTTCCAGCACATCACAATCATAGTTTAGAAGAACCTCTGGGTCAGACTGATTGGGCATAAGTTTTAACCAGTGGCTCAGGGGGTCCCTGAAAGAGCTGCCAATACAAACTGTATTTCCCATGCGTCCCTGCTGCAGTCTAAACCAGTGTGCTGCCAGAGATATGCTGCCAGTGAGGAAAATATTACTGTGACATGCAGCCCTATACTGCCCATCTATTACACTTGCTTCTCATCTGGGAAAAGTCCCATTAGCCGCACCAGCCGGTTGTTATGGTACAGCCAGGGTCTCTTCCCTGACTCACACCTCTTTTCTTTTTAGTTGAGCATTCTTTGTGTTTTCCTTGATTATGATGGTCTGGGTCACTCCACACTCTCCGATTACTTCCAAGAGCCTTTTAAACTCGTAACCCTTGATAACATACTCGAGGATGAGCCAGGCAAATGAGGACACACACAGTCAGCAAGGGGTTGCTGCAAGAGGTTGCTGCAAAGTCTTAGGTGCTTATATTTACAAAATAACAAAGTGTTCACAAGTGCAGTGCAAGTGTCCTTCATAACAAATCCACGATAAAAGCAGATGAGCTGATGGAGATTAAAATGCCAAAGAAATCCATAAAAACAAGGTTAAAATCAAGGGCACATATATCTTCTTTTAAAACAATGAGCCTCGGTGCTGTCTCATTCCTGCCCTTTTCTCCTTTCACTTCCCTTTAACTTTTGTTCTTTTCTTTTTCCTTTTCTCTTTTTGTTCTTTTTTTTCTTGTTAGTTTTCTTGTTCCTTCCTTTTTGTCTTTCCCCCTCTCTACTGTGCAAGCTCCCTTTATACCGCCAGTTGGTTGCATGTGCTGTCCTCCCACTGCTCTGAGATGTGAATGAAGGCCTTGAATGACATGCTTGCCTTTGCACGTAAATACGCGGTCAACCAAGCACCCCAATCACCCTCTGAGTGTTCTATGCAAGCTCACACGTGTACCTGCACCCATTTGGAGTGCACGCTCCTGGACTCAGGATTATTATTTAAAATCACACATAGCCAAAGACCTCATATTACATTCGTAAGTGTTTTTGAAAATGTTTGTCTACTAGAAGACAGTCAAACTTGACTACAAAGGAAGTAAAAGTCGTAACAAGGTTTCCATAGGTGAACTTTTGGAAGGATTATTACTGAGTTTTGAGGTCTGAGAGCGGTGGGCCGGCATGTCCACTTGACTCTGTCTCCCACTACTGGTCCTCCCTCTAAGCCCGTGTTACTACATTTTTTACATATGATCAATGCTTCAGTATCCTCATTTTCCATATCTGTTGGGTTTTTCAGGAGCGTAACCACTGTGGATAACAAGAACTGACTGTACTTTATAAGAAGGAAAGACTGCTCGACAGAATCTTATTGAGGAATATACCATTTCACACATACTTTCTAAAAGAAATTTATAATGGAAAAAAATAAGAATATGCTTATTTCTATAAAGAATTTATGCCAAGTTGAAGATCAAAGTGTAATTAATCTGGATTCTGGCTTGCTAGAAGTCTGTTTAATTTTTGTAATATTTGGATATGTTTTTCTGGTTGTTTATAATTATTCTTGTTATTCTGGGGATGACATTTTGTTTTTTGACTGTCAAAGCTCTCATGACTGAAGCCATATTCTTTACCATTATGTTGTCACGCCTGCCTATTTAAGGTTGCTGTGTGTAGCTTTGGGCATCCAAGCTTTCTGCTTTTATTTATACAATTACTTAGAATGAGTGCCAAAGTTTCTGAGTTAAAGTTAGGAGTTTCTGTAATGTTTATTTTACCAACAATTTGGTTTAGTGTTTCTGGTTTTGGTGTTTACAGTTTTTTTACTGGTAGTTTGGACAACAGCCAAACTGTAACACCAGAAAAGATGAAGTGGAGAGGAAGATAAAAAAAAAATTGAAGATAAATAGGAAGAAGGCAGAAAATGTAAAGTTTAATGATGATCAGGATTCAGAAGTTAGCCTGCAGGGAGAGCTTTTGAAATAAAGAGTGGATAAATTTAAATATCTGTGATCAGTGGTAGGCCTAGGCCAAGATGGAAAATTAGATGCAGAGACAACCCATAGAGTGCAGTGTGAATGGAACAATTGGAAGAAGGTATTAGAAATATTGTGTGATCAAAGAATTAAAGCAAAGGTAAAGGTAAGGTTTTTAAGACAGTGGTAAGACCAGCAATGATGTGTGGAACTGAGACATGGCCAGTAAAGGGGACACAGGAGAAGAAGTTATGGTAGATGTGGCAGAAATGAGAATGTTGAGATGGATGT